>NC_090654.1:203836584-204111584 GCF_040937935.1 Hyperolius riggenbachi | reverse complement strand
CTAATCATTGCTGTATACATACCACCTCCGTTTTCATTTGCAATCCTGAAACTTGCACTGAACTTTATTGCTCTTTATCCTCAGGTACCCTCAATATGGCTCGGAGATTTTAACTATGTCTTATACCCTAACGTCGATAAAATCCCCCAGCCAGTTATTTCCACCGCACCCACTGGTAAAGACACCAAACTGGTGACCCTTCTTAAAGATGTATCCTTACACGATACTTGGTCAGTGAAATACCCCGATACTCCGGCATTCTCGTGCTACTCTGCATCGCATAAAACCTGCTCACGCCTGGATTATATTCTAGTCTCATCCTCTTTACTCCCAAATATATGCAAAGCACGCTTCCTCCCCTCTCCCATGTCAGATCACTCTCCATATGTTATCCAACTCAACTGGTCTTTTCCACCTAAATTACCTTTCTGGCGTTTACATCCTTTCTGGCTATCCAAAATTGCTGAGACAAAATCCTTCGATGTGACCCTTGCTAGTTTCTTTGACCTGCAAGGTCTTTCTGCATCAGTTGCATCGATCTGGGAAGTATTTAAACAATTCACTAGACAACATTTCTCCTCCAAAATAAAAAGCATTAAAATAAATTCTGCTATAAACGAACGTGCAGTTCTTTTAGAACTACAACAGGTCACCTCTGATTTTACCGCTGACCCCTCTCCCACCCTCCATGATCTCTACAGATCCAAACTGGCTGCATACGAGCAACTCCTTATAGCTAAAGCAAACCGGAAAATTTTATTTTCCAAGCAGAGAGTCTATGAATTAGGTGAACAATGTGGAGCGTTATTAGCTAAACTATCCAGAGAAATGACAGCCCCACAGGTTATTCTTAAAATAGAGGATGATACAGGATCTACTCTCTCCTCCCCTCCTGATATCCTACAACGTTTTGCCTCTTTCTATCAATCATTATACTCCAAGACCTCCGTTGCCGCTGCATCTTCAGTTGCAGATTACCTAGAAAATATCTCTCTCCCCTCCCTCGATGAACCCAGTCACCTATTATTAGACGCCCCAATTACAATTCAGGAAGTTGAAGATGCCATTTCTTTTTTGCCCCCCTCCAAATCTCCAGGCACTGATGGCCTACCAGGGGAATTCTTCAAACAATTTAAATCACTACTGGCCCCTAAACTCCTGGAATTATACAACAATGCCCTTGCAACAGGCACTCTCCCACTCTCTATGAGAGAAGCTTTAATCATCCTAATTCTGAAACCTGGAAAAAATCCCCTCCAATGCGAATCATACCGCCCTATTTCCCTAATCCAAACTGATGTTAAGATCCTTGCTAAACTCCTGTCACAACGACTTAATAAAGTTATAACCTCCCTAATACATCCAGATCAATCTGGTTTTATTCCAGGTAGATCAACCTCTTTAAATATCAGAAGATTGTTTCTTGCTATGCAGACGAGACACGAGAATGTTGGTACCAGAGTGGTGGTGTCTCTTGATGCCGCCAAAGCCTTTGATACCATTGATTGGGACTTTTTACTGTCCGTTCTTCGTCGTTATAATATTGGCCCCCGTTTCATCGCCTGGGTTAAACTACTCTATACTGATCCCTATGCCCGGATAAGAATCAATGGATGGATCTCTGATGCCTTCCCCATATCCAGAGGCACGAGGCAAGGTTGCCCACTGTCCCCCCTCCTATTTGATCTGGCGATCGAGCCCATTGCTGCTCTGATTAGATCAGATCCCCACGTCCGTGGCCTGGAAAAAGCAAATATAACAGACAAAATTAGTCTTTATGCTGACGACATGCTTTTATACTTAAACGACCCCGGGCCCTCATTACACCGTGCCCTCGCCCTCATTGACAATTTCGGTCATTACTCCGGTCTACGTATCAATTGGTCCAAGTCCTATATCCTCCCCATTGACATATTTCCCCCAACCTTGCCTCAGGCCTCCTCCCCTCTACAATGGGCATCAGAGATTACATACCTAGGTATTAAGATCTCCCGATCTCCACAAGACTTTATTCCTCTAAACTGGACACCCTTATTACAATACATATCAGCTAAATTTCAGGCCTGGTCCAAACTTCCCATAAATGTGGCAGGCCGAGCAAATCTATTTAAAATGGTTCTCCTTCCCAAGATACTCTATGTCTCATGGAATGCCTCGATATACCTCCCATATGATACCTTCTCCAAAATAAACACCCTTTTAACTCAATTTATTTGGGGCTCCTCAAGACATCGCCTCTCCCTCACTACTCTTCAAAATCCAAAAGACTTAGGCGGCTTAGCAGTTCCTAACTGTCATATATACTACTTGGCTGCTCAACTTTCACATATATACTATGACCTTACAATTAATAGGAACCGTATATGTAATTTAATGCACGACACCCCCCCTCTTCGTCACACAGACCCCCTCTGTATTATTGCCACTGGAGCTAAAAAATCTCCTCATACCAAGCAATTTCCGACAACTTTCCGTCAAACTCTAAAAGTCTGGGATACCGCTCATAAATATCTAGAGCTAGATGCCCCATTGAAATTCACCCCGTTGTGGGAAAATCGAGGCCTTCCTGAACTTCGTAAACTTCCTAATAGCCGATTGTGGATTGAATACGACATCATATACCTACACCAGGTCCTGGACTCTGGTTCCATTATCTCATTCGAGCAACTGGCAACTAAATTTCACCTTCCAATACACATGAAATTTTACTATATGCAGCTCTCGCATGCCCTCAAAACCCAATTCCCAACAGTACCCTCTTCCCTCTCTGATTCTGGTATATTAAATATTGTAACAGGCCCCTCTCCCACTCAACTAATCTCAGCTTTATATGCAGCCATAATGATAACTGGAGCCACCCGTAGAGCCTTTGGTAGGAAATCCCAGTGGGAGCAGGATCTTGGGGAGCTCTCTGATGAAGATTGGGAGGAGGCTCTCGAGGATTCTGCTAGGGTTTCCCCCCACATTCCTGATAGACTACTTGGCCTCTACGTGTTGCATCGCGCCTACCTCACCCCGACTAGATTAGCCAAATTTCGTCCCGGGTATTCACCTTTATGTCCTAAATGTGCTCTGACCCAGGGTACCTTCTACCATATGATATGGTCCTGCCCTGAAGTGAATATCTACTGGCAACAAATTATTAAATTTCTAAATGACAAAATGGGTTGCTCAGTCGCCCTGGACCCTAAACTTTGCCTATTAAACTTAATTCCTCATGATATCCGTAATAAACACACTAAATTGCTCCTGCTCAATATCCTCCATATAGCCCGTAAGGTGCTCACTCGACACTGGATACAACCTCAGGTCCCAGAACTAGCTGACTGGATAAGATCAGTTAATAAAATTCTCCCCTTCCACAAAGCCATATATCTACACAGGGGGTCCGTGCAAAAATTTCATTACATATGGGACACCTGGACCACCTCACGCTACACTCGTTCTAGAGTCTAATACCCGTCTACAGATCTTCACACTGTCATCACTACTGGAGGCGTTTGGGGCGGGGGGCGGGACTATGGGGTTCTCGGCTGTTGTCTGTATATATTTTTTTTACTGTTCACTAAGTTTTATACTCGAGTTATGTTATAACATGTCTCTTTGTTGCTCAATCCATCCTTCTGTTTAGGAAACTCTCCTCCAGGACTCTCTTATCTCGCCAATCACTCCAATGACCTTTAACATTGATGTCTCTTTTCATCCTTACATTAAATTGTCATTACCATGAGTATACCGCCTGCGTGCGGATAACATCATCTATTATGTACCATCACTACATTATCTCAATAAAGATGACATGTTAAATCAAAAAAAAAAAATCGTGCAGCCCTATCTCTCACTCCCCCCTCTCCCTTTCTCTCTCTCTCTCTCTCTCTCTCTCACTCTCTCTCTCTCACTCTCCCTTTCCTTTTCTCTCTCTCACTCTCCCCGCCTCTCTCCCTTTCTTATTTAATGTATTTATTTTTTTTTCTCCTGCTGGAATTTGGACAGATGTCTGTTTTATTTTTTGTTTTGTTTTTTCTGTGAAGGATGCTCATCTGATCCCCAACAGGCCTGGGCACCTGGATTTTTTTCCTTTCCACCTTCACCAGTGCCTCCATCTTTTTCTCCCTTGACTATCACCTACCACAGACCTACAAATCAGCGCAGCAGTAGTAATGCTGGGTCTTGCCTCTTCCAGTGGCGTCGGGTCATGGATGCTCTTCCATTGCATCCACTAGATGTAAGCCTTTCTCTCATCCCAAGCGTCTCTGCACATCACATGAAACTCAGACCAAGATTGAGGCCTAGTGGCTGCAGTGGGAGGATATCAGCGATCTAACACTGGAAGGCATAAGCCCCAGTACTACTTCTGCTCTGATCTGTGTGATTGTTAATGGGAGATGAGCAGGGAATGGCCCATCCCTGCTACTATTCCTAACACAAGCTTCACTGCCACTACACCTAACACAAGCCTTCCCATCGCTACACCTAACACTAACCTCATTGTTGCACAAACTAAGGTGACACTGAGGGGGACACTTTTTCACTGTGTCATGCTGTGCGCGCTGCTTTCTTTGGTGTCGGAGCCATGCACATTTTTCGCTGTTACGGGCACGGGGGTGGGATGGCTAATGGGCGGGCACAGGGGCTGGTGGGTGGGCTCGGGAGGGGGGGGCCAGGCCTGATGATGTGTGAGGGGCCCCAAAATTTCTGATGGCGGCCCTGCCTGTGGTTAGTACAGTGTAGGTTTTCTTACTTTGAAGGTTGAGTGTTGGAGTATCAGTGACTCAGAAAACACTGAAACCAAAGGTGGTTGAACGGAAAAGTGAAATGTTCTTGTGATGGAGGACGGCAGTTGACATTGCTCTCAGCAAACATTGCAGAATTGTCCAGGTGGTAATGGGAACCTGAAGTGGGAATCACATGATGTCTGCCATATGTATTTCCTTTTTAAACAATACTAGTTGCCTGGCAGCCATGCTGATCTCTTGGCTTTTAGTAGGGACTGTATAAGACACCTGAAACAAGCATTCAGCTAACAAGGTCAGACGTGCATCAGAACACCTGATCTGCATGTTTATTCTGGGTCTATGGCTAAAAGTATTGGGGGCAGCAGGACAGACAGGCAATTAGCATTGTTTAAAAGGAATTAAATGTCAGCTGCCATAGTCCTCTCACTTCTGGTGTGCTTTAAAGTGAAACTAACCAGGGATGCTCTTAACTTTAAATTCGAATGAAATTCGAATAGGGTTATTCAGATTTCATCCTAATTACAGCAGCTGTGCGGGTGGCCAAGGGGGGGGTTAATCTTTCCCATCAGGTGTCTTCTTCGCTCGTCCCTTGGCGCCTCCCACGCTGCGTTCCAATCCGGCGTCACGTGACTATACACTTCCCCCTTCAACCCGGAAGGAGTAAGTGTATGTAATCACGTGACGCCGGATTGGAACGCAGCGTGGGAGGCGCCGAGGGACGAGCAAAGAAGACGCCGGGTAAGATTAAACCCCCCCCACCCTCGGACACCCGCACAGCTGCTGTAATTAGTAAGATGAAATTCGTATAACCCTATTAGAATTTCATCCGAATTCGAAGTTAAGAGCATCCCTGACTGTAACCAAGAATTGAACTTCGTTCCAATCAGTAGAAATATATATTCCTTTTCTCAAACAGATCAGGGGGCTCTGAATGGCTGATATTGTGGTGAAATACCTCCCATAGTGTGATGTCAGGACCAAGGTCCTGACTTCATACTGTGGGAACCTTGTTGCATTGTGGGAAATAACAGCTGTTTTACAAGTGCTAAAAAAGCAAGCAGCTTCTCCTTCCACTAGCATCACCTGCCAGCAGTAAAACTCACATGTGATAAATGTCAGACTGTAAATCAGTGTTTGCCCATTGAAAAATCGTTCCTCTCTGACTAATTTATACAGAATTGTAAAAATGAAGCACATTTTCTTATTACACCGGAGTTCCTCTAAGTCATCAGCACTCTTGCCTGCAGTTCTGAGTCATGCTTGGGATTAATGTTCTGCATGGACTTGATTTATTGGCTGAAATGGCTGTAGTGTGTCTGCTATAAATATGCTTAAATGCAAGAACATATTAAGTAATGAAGGCCTTGTAGACTGCCATCCTAGTAAAGGCCATGATAACTGGTTTGTAATGTTGTTGAAAGTTTATATCCTATTTTTAAAGAGGCACTTTAGTGATACTGTAGAAAATCAATAATTCATTTTTATTTTTTTTCCTGGCTTCAGTATCAGAAACTCTAAATATTGCTGTATTTTATTGGAATGTAGCCCTATCGCTCCCAGCGATGTCAAAGCCTAGGCTGTTTAGATATGTGGCGTTCTCCCAGAGCATTCAGGGAGACCAGCTTTAATTTTTGTTAATTTAGTTAGTATTTTGCCCTTTAAAAAAAAAAAAAAAAAAACTAAAATAAAGGAAATGGTAAAAAGCTATTTCAGTACAGTTACTTTCACCTGCTGTGTAAACCTTTTATTTATCAAAGGAGCCATATGCTGGTCTTTGTCAGGATAGCGGAACATGGCAACCATTATTAACTGTTTTTTTTTTTTTTTTTTAATGATCTCAGTTTAGTGCGGGAAGCAGATCCAAATGTTAAAAATAGGATCCGCCTCCACTTGGTAAAAATAAAATCTCTCAAAAACTGATCCACGTTGCACTAAGTGGAACGCAGAGTCGGTACTTTGTACACCCTCCTGGACCGGACTAGGCTAGTCACTGCATCTGCTTCGCCAGTTTTGAATGCTGCTGTGACTTAATACGCCGCTTGCCACCTGTACACAGCCCGGTGGCCGACAGAAGCAAGCGATCTCCACTTGGCTGCAAAAGACCAATTGGAAGCCTCAGCAACTGGGGGATTCTCATTGGTTTATGGTGGTCCAATGAAATTTCTTCCTGTTGCTAGGCAGAATTGGTCTATTGTCTCCCATCTGCCCCTACCAGCCTCTTGGCTGAGTACCGAGGGACCAAGCGGCAGAGGAACACGTGAGTGGCAATGTGGGTGCAATTGGAGCAGACCAGTGAAGTTTGCTGCAGTGGATACAAAACTGATGGCACGTAACATGTCCGTTTTGCATCCGCTCTAGTGTGAACCGGCCCTTACACATTAGTTATAAGACCTGTTGCTGTTTCAGGATGAGGTGCCAGGATGCCATTGTGCCAAGAAGGTAAAATCTCTGGTTTAAAACATCCTTCATGCAAATCAAGCCTTTCTCAAATTCATCAGCCGGGATACCCTCTTGAGTGAGTGCCAAGCCCCCTCACTGCGGAAACACAAACAAAAAAGCATAAAAGAGCTCCCACCCCCTCTAGCCTCAGTTCATTTGTGTTTCCGCCCAGGAAACACCAGAAAAGCTTTGCTCCCAATTTTTTAGTTTTTCTTTGTATCCTCACCGGAGGGTTAGTGTAGTGTGGCATGGTACCTGAAGGAGCGCGCCATGCAGTGGGACGTCTCGGAGGTGCTGCCGCCATGTCTGTTGGGCCCACGGAGGTAGGGTGTGACAGCGGACGCCTTCCTCCTGCGCGAGACGTGCGCCGCTCTTTTATGAGTGGAGCTCACGCGTCATTTCCGGCGGAGGGGGCGTTCCCGAGGAGGCAATTCCGGAAGTTGGTTTGAGAGCTGCCTCATAAGCCGAGCAGTGGCGTGCGGCGGCAATATGGAGAAGCAGGAGACGAATTCGGCTACTGCCGCCGCAGCATCTGCATCAACGTCGGCTTCCACTTCCACAGCTTCAACATCCACTGAGCATGGTCAAGCTGATGGTGGGGTGAGTGGGAGATGTTTGATCTCCCTTGAGAGGAAGTTCACCTGTTTTTAAAGTAATGTTTAATGGTGCTCTCTCTCCCTCTTTCTCTCTCCCTCCCTCTTTCTCTCTCCCTCCCTCCCTTCTTTTTTGCTGCAGGCTAGAGTGGAGTCTAGATCTGGTGGCTCTAGCACTGCTAATAGACCTAGGTCTAGGAAATGTTGCCAATGTGGCATTAAACTTTCCTCTTCTTATGCAAAATCCCTCTGTCAGACATGTATAGATGCTGTCATTTCCTCAGAGTCCTCCACTATTCTTAAAAATGTAATGAAAACAGTTAAGAAAGACATGTCAATTGCCTTTGAAAGGTTTAGAGAATCTATGCTGCCGGCAAATGTCGACGCTGTTCTAGGGCCCTCCTCTACTCCAGAAATTCCTGGAGCCCCGATGGGGAGTCCTGCTCATGGGGTTGATCCTGAAATTCCTCCAGAATCAGTTGGATTAGGGGTTGAAGGGGAGGAGGAGGATTTAGAGGGAAGAGAAGAGTTTTCCGAGGTTGAGGAGGGTGAGAATATTGAATCGGAATTGGAATCCGATGAGGATTTAAAGAAGGCGGACAGATTTCTCTTTAGTACGGAGGAGACTAATGAATTATTAAAGGCTGTTTATTCTACTGAGCAGATTCCGGAGATCCAAAGTGAACTGTCAGCTCAGGATCAGGTTTATTCGGGTCTGTCTCAGCAAACGGGCCGTGTCTTTCCTTTCCATCAATCTCTCAAGGATATTATTGCATCTCTGGAAAGAACCGGAAAGAAAATTATTCATTCCTAAATCAGCTAAAAAGAAATACCCGTTTGCTGACACTGACATGGATCAATTTACTAAATGTCCCAAGTTAGATGCGGCTTTGTCCAAACATTCTAAAGGGGCAGACCTATCCTTCGAAGACGCGGGGGGTTTAAAAGATGCAATGGATAAAAAGATTGATATTTTGCTCAAAAAGGAATGGGAATCTGCTTCCTTTGCCTTCCTCCCTGGTGTTGCTGCTACATGCATCTCCCGTAACCTTCGTGTCTGGATGGATAACCTGCTTCCTCATGTAAAATCGGGTTCTGATATAAATAAATACATTAAGTCCCTGCCTGTTGTTCTGAGGTCGGTTGCCTTCCTGGCTGACGCGGCAGTTGAGATTGTTCGTATTTCTGCTCGCACGACTGCGTTAGTTAATTCAGCCAGGAGAGCAGTCTGGCTAAAGACGTGGGAGGGGTATTTGATGTCCAAAAATAAATTGTGTGCAATTCCATTTTCGGGCAGTTTACTTTTTTGGCAAGGATTTGGATGAGGTTCTTTCCAGATCTGCTGAGAGGGGGAAACAATTCCTGAACAAACGCAGAGTTTTCAATGGGAAACCGCAAGGCGTGTTTAGAAAACCGGTACAGGAACAGCCTAAGTTTCAGAACCAGCAAAGGAAATGGTCCTTTCCGACAGGTAAAGGACGAGGAGGTTTTGCCCTGGCAAAGCCTAATACTACAAAGGAAAACAAATGACTCTTTGCCGGTGGAGGGAAGGCTCCAATTTTTTCTATCCCAGTAGGATTCGATCAGTCCAGATCCGTTCATTTTGAAAATTATAAAAGAGGGATATTGACCTCAATTTTTTGTTACGCCTCCCCACAGGGTATATGTAAACAATCTTCCACGGGATCCCATCAAAGCCAGAGGACTACGGGCAGAAATAGAGAAGCTTATGTTCAAGAGGGCAATTATTCCAGTTCCGAAGGATCAGGAACTTCGGGGTTATTATTCCCATGTTTTTTGGGTAACCAAAACAAACGGTGAATTCAGGTTCATTCTGAACTTAGAGTCTGAACCCATTTTTAGTTTACAAGAAGTTCAAAATGGAGAACATTTTTTCAGTAAGGTCCCTCCTACAAGGGAGGAAATGTTTTGTATCAATAGATCTTCAGGACGCATATCTCCACATACCGATTGCCAAGTACCATCAAAGATTTTTAAGATTTGCAATACGAGTGGAGAACCAGACATGTCATTACCAATTTCAGGCCTTGCCCTTCGGAATAGCCTCGGCACCTCGGATCTTTACCAAGGTTCTAGCCGAAGTTATGAAGGTGTTGAGACAACAGGGAATTTCCATTGTACCCTATTTAGACGATCTATTAATTTATGCCATAACAAGAGAGGAGGTCATACTTCACAGGGATTTGGTAATTCAGAGTCTGACACAATTGGGTTGGATAGTGAATTACCAAAAGTCGAATCTCAATCCGACCCAGACCATAGTCTTTTTAGGGTATGTAATAGATTCCAGAAGTCAAAGGATTTTATTGACTTTAGAGAAAGTAACAAGACTGCAGGAGGAGGTAAGGAGTCTTCTTCTAGGCCTAGACAGCTCCTTAAGAGAACTTATGAAAGTTCTGGGGTTTATGACAGCCACCATTCCGGCAGTAATGTGGGCGCAATTCCACAGCCGAACTCTACAATGTTGGGTTCTGGAGGCTTGGGACAGGTCGATAGAGACTTTAGATGTAAGGTTTCAAATTCCAGACCTAGTGAAGCAGAGTCTTCACTGGTGGTTGACATCCCCAAATCTTGTACAGGGAAGAATTTGAAGACAGGAAAATCCAATAAGAATTCACACGGACGCGAGTGCCTGGAGATTGGGGGCCATGGCTATGGAGCTCCATTCCCAGGGAAGGTTGTCCAGGACGATTGCCAAAAAATCGTCCAATTTCAGGGAACTTCTGGCTGTAAGAGAGGCGCTTCTCTCCTTCAAGGACATGATTATTCACAATCATGTTCTCGTTTTTTCAGACAATGCTACAATGATCGCGTATCTGAACAAACAAGGCGGTACCAGGGCCCAAGCCCTGTTAAAGCTAACGTCGGAGATTTTGTCTTGGGCAGAACAAAATCTTCTGTCGATAGAAGCGATTCACGTCAAGGGAATTTTAAATTTCGAAGCGGACTATTTGAGCCGCCACGAGATAGACCACTCAGAATGGGAATTAAACCAGGAGGTCTTCAATTGGATCACGGAGAGTCTGGGGGTTCCGGACATCGATCTTTTTGCGTCTCCGATCAATGCAAAGATTCCTCAATTTTTTTCTGTTCACGACAGTCAGAAGTCTCTGGGATTGGACTTTCGATCTGGGTTACGCATTTCCCCCACTCAAACTGCTTCCTCAGGTCCTGGAGAAAGTTCAGAGGGAGGGAGTAACACTAATCCTAGTAGCACCGGCGTGGCCCAAGAGAGTTTGGTATTCTACAATTTTGAGACTAGCAGTAGCACCTGCATTGAAACTTCCGGACAGACCGGATCTATTACGACAGGGACCTCTATTTCTTCCCAAGCCGGAGATGTTCAATCTGTCGGCATGGATCCTGAAAGGGTGATTTTAAAGAATAAGGGGGTATCGGACAAGGTGATCGATACTCTTCTAAAATGCAGAAAACCGGTTACGCATAGTATTTATAGAAAGGTCTGGAAGGTGTTCTTGTCCTGGTGTTCTTCACGTCAAAGAGACAAGTCAAAAATTGGAACTATTTTAGATTTTTTCCAAGAGGGGGTGGAAAAGGGGTTAGCCTTGAGTACCCTAAAGGTGCAATGTTCAGCCTTATCGGTTTTACTGGATAGGTCTTTGGCACAGGAAAAGTTGGTCAGAGATTTTTTTCAGGCAATCCAGAGGTCGACATCCGTGAGACAAAAAGTGTTGCCCCAATGGGATCTGTCCCTGGTGCTCGGAGTACTAACCAAGCCCCCCTTTGAGCCAATTAATGAGATTGATTTGAAGTACCTTACTCTTAAAGTTGCGTTTCTTGTTGCGATTACGTCGGCTAGGAGATTGAGCGATCTCCATGCACTATCCATTAAGGATCACTTTCTTACAATTTTTCCGGACAAGGTGGTGTTACGGTTAGACCCTATGTACTTACCCAAGGTTGCGACGGATTTTCACAGATCTCAAGATATTATTCTTCCTTCGTTCTGTGACAACCCTTCCTGTGCTTAAGAGGCTGAGTTTAATTGTCTAGATGTAAGAAGGGCAATTCTAGCTTATTTAGATAGGACGAGAGAGTTCAGATGTTCTTCGCATTTATTTGTACTTTTTATGGGGAAAAAGAGGGATCAGCCAGCCTCTAGACAGACAATTGCTAGGTGGATTTGTGATATGATTGCTTCAGCCTACCAGATATCTGACTCCACTCCCCCGTCGAATATCAAGGCACATTCTACCCGTTCGATTTCATCATCATGGGCAGAAAGAGCGGGTGCTACGGTTAAGCAGATCTGCCGAGCGGCTACTTGGGCGAGTCCGTCCACCTTTGTTAAACATTATAGAGTGGACGTACTTTCCCAGCAAGACTTGTCATTTGGCAGGAAAGTGCTCCAGGCCGTAGTCCCTCCCTAGGTGGGTATTTACTTGGGTGGGTATCATTCAAGAGGGTATCCCGGCTGATGAATTTGAGAAAGCACCAGTTAGTCTTACCGGTAACGGTGTTTCTGTTCAGCAGCCGGGATACCGTCTACTACCCAACCCTTTTTTTTTCTTCTGTAGCATTTCCTTATAACTTTTCTTTTGAGATTGGTTTCACTAGGAGGTGCGTCGCCCCTCTTCTGCCTGGTGTTGGTCTTTTATTTTATATGCACTGAGGCTAGAGGGGGGTGGGAGCTCTTTTATGCTTTTTTGTTTTGTGTTTCCGCAGTGAGGGGGCGTGGCACTCACTCAAGAGGGTATCCCGGCTGCTGAACAGAAACACCGTTACCGGTAAGACTAACTGGTGCTTTCAGCCCATGAGCTGTGGATAGGGTGTGAGAAACGTTACTTTGATTTAGTGGGATTCATTATTTGTGTGTAGGAGAATGTATTTATAACCTTACCCCTGTCTGATAACTATATTTGCATTTCCAGGATGGACTAGCTATGCTTTGGGATCTGAATGAGGGGAAGCACCTGTACATTCTGGACAGCGGAGATGTCCTCAATCCCCTTTGTTTCAGCCCCAACCGCTATTGGCTGTGTGCCGCCACAGGCCCCAGCATCAAGATCTGGGTATGTGTACAGATGAATGTTTCACTTGCAACTTTTTAGCTCTCTTGAAAGTCTTGTGTAACCTTTGCACAACTGAAGTAATTTGTGTTTAATGAAAACCATCTTTATGGTAAATATTTTACTTGCAGCCAGCTATAATGTCCCTAAATTGGCACTATTTTATTTTTGGGAGTAAAATTGTATGAACAGAGCAAGGCAGCACAATCACAATCCTGTTTGCCAGTTTCTTAGCACGGTGGAGTGGCTGTTTTCTATAACCTTTATAGAAAACCTGTAATGAGAAAAAGTTCCCCTGGGGGGTACTCACTTCGTGTGGGGGAACCCCTCCTCCTCGGTCCCACGGTGGCAATGATAAAGCTCCCCAAACAGCGGGGATGTAAATATTTACCCTCCTGGCTCCAGCGCAGGCGCAGTATCGGCTCTCCGCCTCAGAGATAGGCGGAAATAGCTGATCGCTGAGCGGACCCAACAGAGATCGGCTATTTTCGCCTATCTCCGTGCGGAGAGCCGCAACAGCGCCCCCACTGGAGACAGGAAAGGTAAATAAATCAGCACTTGTTAGCCTTGTCGAGGGAGGATTCCGGGACACTTCGGTGGAGCCAGCGCTGGATTGCCTGCAGCTACAGCGGAGGGGGAAGCCTCATTGGGACTCTGAGGCTTCCCCTTACCGAGGTGAGTACCCCCAGGGGACTTTTTTTTTTTTGTTACAGGTTCTCTTTAAAGTGGACCCAAATTAAAAATACAAGATTTCAGAAATAAAATCTATTTTCTATATTATAATAATAAATAGCAGCCTTTTTTTCAGCTGCATGATGACAAATATAAAATATTTTACATTTATAGGAGGGAACCCCTCCCTTCCTTTCATATTGCCGGGACAGAATCCGGCAAACTGGTGGAGTAGGAAGTGTCCGGCAAAGGAGGAATTGCTAATGGCTGCCACCTGTATAACCCTAGTTATGAAAAGAGAAGGGTGAAAAGCAGGCACTGAAATGCTCATAGGCTTGAAGGAGTGTTTATTTATCTCTGTATGTGTCAGGGTGGTGCAACTACATATTTTGAATTAAAAAAATGTTTAGTTTGGGTCGCTTTAAGGTTATGCACTTTGCTAAAAAGAAAAGCTACGGAAGATGTTAGCATTATGTACAAGTGCTTGTGTTTTGTTTATCTCTATAATAGAGCTACATTTGGTGGATTGTGTTGCCTTCAACAAAGCAGAATTTTTTTAAAATGTTAAAGTGGACCTGAACTCAGCACTTCCTCTCTGCTGTAAAAGATGCGCAACAGCATAATAACCTTTAAAGAAAACCTTTTTTGTTATAGCTGATAAAATCCTGCAATAAAGCTGCATTGTTTACTTCCTGCTTACATTGGAGCGTTTTAGGGTTAACATCCTGTGTTTAGATTGGCTGCTGTGACAGCAGAGATTCCTGACCTGACACAGCCAAGAGATCAAATTACAGTGGCGATTGGTCACAGATGAGGGGAAATTAGACTAGCTAAACTCTCTAAATACACACAGGGTACACTTCTCTGTTTTCCCATTTGTCCTGTGCAAGAGTTCATGTCTGCTTTAAGCAAATTCTTCTCCAATTGGAGCTGCAAAAATGTTTGTTTGTTTCTTTTAAAGCTTTTATATTTAAATATAAGCGGTGTACACTGTAACTCCAGGGGTACTACTGAGGGTCAGTCCTCCTGCTATGATGTATTCTCCTATGCCATCTGAAGCTCCTTGCTGAAATCAGAGGCTGTTTCTGAGCAGTGACAGTCCTGACATACATTGCTACTGTAGGACTTTCTGTATTGCTGACCTGCATGTTTTTCCCCATCACAGGATCTGGAGGGCAAGATTATTGTAGATGAGCTAAAGCAGGAAGTGATCAGTACAAGCAGCAAGCCTGAACCACCACAGTGCACCTCTCTGGCATGGTCAGCGGATGGACAGGTAAATACACTATATTAAAGTCACTCGGTTCATTGTATATTTGTGGTTTACAGAAGAGCTGTTAGAAGCTTTTAGGGTCAGTGATGAACCACCAGTTTAATTGCTTTTACATCCAGTCTGTATCCTATGCCATCATGACTTGTTGTAGCTCTTAAAAGGGTTACAATAATGGCAAATGCAATAACATACCTCCCAACTTTTTGAGATGAGAAAGCGGGACACTTAAGCCACACCCCCAACCACACACCCTGACACGCCCCTAGTCAAATATATATATATATCTATATCTATATATATATATATATATATATATATATATATATATATATATATCTCTATATATATATATATCTATCTCTATCTCTCTCTCTCTCTCTCTCTCTCTCTCTCTCTCTCTCTCTCTCTCTCTCTCTCTCTCTCTCTCTCTCTCTCTCTCTCTCTCTCTCTCTCTCTCTCTCTCTCTCTCTCTCTCTCTCTATATATATATCTATATCTATATATATATCTATATCTATATCTATATATATATATATATATATCTATATCTATATATATCTATATATATCTATATATATCTATATATATCTATATATATATATATATATATATATCTATATATATCTATATATATATATATATATATATATATATATATATATATATATATATATATATATATATATATATAATGTGTGTGTGAAAAAATGATCGAGGCCCCAGCCGGCGGATGCGGTGTGTAGGGCGATGTGTAAGATAATACTGTCCCTCCCTCCGAATGTGGCCCCCAGTGTCCCCCTGTATGTAGAGTATAAGAGCGCAGCATAGCGGGCAGTCTTACTATTCCTCGTCATGTACGGGCATCTCTTGCTCTTTGCTTCCTGTGACGTCACAGGAAGTAGATGGAAGCCAGAGCCCGGTACGCGTCTACGCGACGAGGAATGGTAAGACTGCCCGCTATGCTGCGCTCGTATAATCTACATACAGGGGGACACTGGGGGGCACATTCAGAGGGAGGGAGGGAGGGACAGTATTATCTTACACATCGCCCCACACACCGCATCTGGCGGCTGGGGCCTTGATCATTTTTTAACCTCCTCTGCCTGCCGGGACACAAGGGAGGGTATCTCGGGACAGCGGGACCCCTCCCCTAACCCGTGACCGTCCCGACGAATCCGGGACGGTTGGGGCCCCTGCAATAACTAAAAAATGTGGTTTGCTATATATTTTTTGGAGTATGTACTTTACTATATATTCAGTTTTCAAATGCAAATTTTGTTATTGCAAAATTGAGTGATCACTAGCCTGTACTCCCTGAGTGTTAAAGTGCAGATACAATTTCCAGAGGGACAGTGACAACAGGTAGTCCATTTCCAACTGAAGAAGCAGTGGCCATAGTTTCAGAACACATTTGCTATTAGTGTAAGCACAAAGTAATGACTTCTACTGGGCACACTGTAAAGTGCCCTGTAGCTTAAAGCAAATCTAAAGCTAACCTGCGGATAGAACCTTCCCAGTCCTCTCCGTGCCCTCTGTCAGTCCGTACCATTGGGACTCCTCAGAAGGCTTTGGAAGTACTTGAGTGCTTCCAAAGACAGGTGCATCTGTACTGTGCAAACACACTTCAGACCTGCTCTTCTTTTCTTTGGAAGTACTCGCCGGGGATGGTGTATTTGACCAGTTGTTCAAGTAACTTTCACAAGGGCACAGCCCTGGCATACAGCCCTGACATCCCATGGGGGATGACTTCTTCGCAGTGGGAGGGACGAGTACTTAATGAGTTGCATGCAAGCTATTACGGAAACCAACATCCTCCAATGGTAGACAGGTGCATTTTATTTGAATGCTGGGTGTGTATTTTATCCCACCAGTGGGGCTTGCACTCTCAAGCAGGTAGTCATAAGGATGCAATCTGTTTTTTAAGTAGCGCTGTTTCCTCGCCATGTACAAATGTAAGTAACTTTGGTCAGCTGCTCCCATGTAATAGCATTGCTTATTAATGTTTATGCAGAGCTTCTGTTTGGTTTCAAGGTGCGTTTGTAGTTTCTTGGGGGGGCTCAGCGCACCTGATTGGTGGCCATTTGAAGGCGGCCTGGTGATGCGCTGATCCACCTTTGCGCAATCTGGCATACATATAGTTCAGCTGCCAGGAGATTTGGGCACAGGGTAAAGCTAATAAACTGCGCACCCTGCTCCTGCACAAGTCCCGGCAGTGCTAAGTAGTAATCCCCCTCCATGCTGCCATGGATAGTGGAGGAATGATGTAATTGTGCTTCCAGCTATTGCTGGCGGCCAAATTAGTGTTTTTATAGTAATTTGTGCTCAGACTTTTGACGGTGCCCAAATTACTCACTGAGCGCCGCTATAGCCGTAATTCCTATTATGGCCTATGGCTGTGCCAAATCTCCTGCGCTGTTAACAGCGATCCCAGCAGTGGATAGAGGATATGGAAAGAGGGATCCGGTAATGCTCTATGGCAGGGCTGCCCAATAGGTCATTTACAATCTACCGGTAGATCGCAGCCTCTTGGCCACGTCTCGTTAAATAAATGTTGCGGCCGGCAGCTCATCATGTTTAGCTGCCGGCCGCTAGCAAATAAGGATGCAGGGGAGGAGAGGCGGCGAGGAGAGAGGCGGTGCGGCCGCTTCATCATGGCTGGGGGTGCGCAGCGTGCGACGTGCGTGCTTGTAACGTGCCCGCCGCTGCCCCCAGCCATGACGTAGCCTCCCCTGCATCCTCATTGGCCAGCGGCCTGCCTGCCAGAGCGTTCCAGGAGTCCAGGACCCTCAACCGCCGGATTGAGGTAGAAACATACCTGGCTAACCTACGCTGCAGGCACATATACCTGGCTAACCTACGCTGCAGGCACATATACCTGGCTAACCTACGCTGCAGGCACATATGCCTGGCTAACCTACGCTGCAGGCACATATACCTGGCTAACCTACGCGGCAGGCACATATACCTGGCTAACCTATACTGCAGGCACATATACCTGGCAAACCTATACTGCAGGCACATATGCCTGGCTAACCTATACTGCAGGCACATATGCCTGGCTAACCTATACTGCAGGCACATATGCCTGGCTAACCTATACTGCAGGCACATATGCCTGGCTAACCTATACTGCAGGCACATATGCCTGGCTAACCTATACTGCAGGCACATATGCCTGGCTAACCTATACTGCAGGCACATATGCCTGGCTAACCTATACTGCAGGCACATATGCCTGGCTAACCTATACTGCAGGCATATATGCCTGGCTAACCTATACTGCAGGCACATATGCCTGGCTAACCTATACTGCAGGCACATATGCCTGGCTAACCTATACTGCAGGCACATATGCCTGGCTAACCTATACTGCAGGCACATATGCCTGGCTAACCTATACTGCAGGCACATATGCCTGGCTAACCTACGCTGCAGGCACATATGCCTGGCTAACCTACGCTGCAGGCACATATACCTGGCTAACCTACGCTGCAGGCACATATGCCTGGCTAACCTACGCTGCAGGCACATATGCCTGGCTAACCTACGCTGCAGGCACATATGCCTGGCTAACCTACGCTGCAGGCACATATACCTGGCTAACCTACGCTGCAGGCACATATACCTGGCTAACCTACGCTGCAGGCACATATACCTGGCTAACCTACGCTGCAGGCACATATACCTGGCTAACCTATGCTTCAGGCACATATACCTGGCTAACCTATGCTTCAGGCACATATACCTGGCTAACCTATGCTTCAGGCACATATACCTGGCTAACCTATGCTTCAGGCACATATACCTGGCTAACCTATGCTGCAGGCACATATACCTGGCTAACCTATGCTGCAGGCACATATACCTGGCTAACCTATGCTGCAGGCACATATTACCTGGCTAACCTATGCTGCAGGCACATATTACCTGGCTAACCTATGCTGCAGGCACATATGCCTGGCTAACCTACGCTGCAGGCACATATACCTGGCTAACCTACGCTGCAGGCACATATACCTGGCTAACCTACGCTGCAGACACATATACCTGGCTAACCTACGCTGCAGGCACATATACCTGGCTAACCTACGCTGCAGGCACATATACCTGGCTAACCTATGCTTCAGGCACATATACCTGGCTAACCTATGCTTCAGGCACATATACCTGGCTAACCTATGCTGCAGGCACATATACCTGGCTAACCTATGCTGCAGGCACATATACCTGGCTAACCTATGCTGCAGGCACATATTACCTGGCTAACCTATGCTGCAGGCACATATGCCTGGCTAACCTATACTGCAGGCACATATGCCTGGCTAACCTATACTGCAGGCACATATGCCTGGCTAACCTATACTGCAGGCACATATGCCTGGCTAACCTACGCTGCAGGCACATATGCCTGGCTAACCTACGCTGCAGGCACATATACCTGGCTAACCTACGCTGCAGGCACATATGCCTGGCTAACCTACGCTGCAGGCACATATGCCTGGCTAACCTACGCTGCAGGCACATATGCCTGGCTAACCTACGCTGCAGGCACATATACCTGGCTAACCTACGCTGCAGGCACATATACCTGGCTAACCTACGCTGCAGGCACATATACCTGGCTAACCTACGCTGCAGGCACATATACCTGGCTAACCTACGCTTCAGGCACATATACCTGGCTAACCTATGCTTCAGGCACATATACCTGGCTAACCTATGCTTCAGGCACATATACCTGGCTAACCTATGCTTCAGGCACATATACCTGGCTAACCTATGCTGCAGGCACATATACCTGGCTAACCTATGCTGCAGGCACATATACCTGGCTAACCTATGCTGCAGGCACATATTACCTGGCTAACCTATGCTGCAGGCACATATTACCTGGCTAACCTATGCTGCAGGCACATATGCCTGGCTAACCTACGCTGCAGGCACATATACCTGGCTAACCTACGCTGCAGGCACATATACCTGGCTAACCTACGCTGCAGACACATATACCTGGCTAACCTACGCTGCAGGCACATATACCTGGCTAACCTACGCTGCAGGCACATATACCTGGCTAACCTATGCTTCAGGCACATATACCTGGCTAACCTATGCTTCAGGCACATATACCTGGCTAACCTATGCTGCAGGCACATATACCTGGCTAACCTATGCTGCAGGCACATATACCTGGCTAACCTATGCTGCAGGCACATATTACCTGGCTAACCTATGCTGCAGGCACATATTACCTGGCTAACCTACGCGGGGGGGGGGGGGGGGGGGGGAGTGTGCCTAGGATTTTAGACGTTGGTAGATCTCCTGGCCTCGGCAAATATTAAAGTATATCGCGAGCCGAAAAAGTGTGGGCACCCCTGCTCTATGGAATTCAGAGCCTTACCTCTCCGTAGGCGAGTATGCAGCATTTTTTTTTTTCTGGCTCACTTTACCATTTGAAAGGAGTAAAATGGCACAAGTGCATTGTCGTTGATCAGGGCTCAATTTGACATTTTTAAGTACTGTAAAAGCAAGTGTCCAGGTTTTTTTTTCCCCAAAAGCTGTGCAATTTTTTTTCACAAGCTTTCAGACCCTAAAAATCATCCCACTAGATAGATCTGTGGCAGCCCTGCACATTTACACAGCTTCCATGGATCCAACTCAGGATAACTGCTCTGAGCTGCGGATTTCCGTCCGAGCCTGACTCGGGGTTACCGCTAAGGAGGTTAATGTATATACATAGATTAGTAGAGCTTCACAATCGTATATTGTACACCTGGATAATTTTTTTTTTCTCTTGCTACACCAGGACTATATTATAAAATATCAATGGCCACTAGAGCCACTAGAGGGAGATGCTCGACAAATAAGGTGTGTAAAGATCGTAATGCAAATAAAATATGAACTGCAAGCTGTTCCCTGGAAAATGGTTTCAGTAGCTCAGAATGTGCACTGTATTTGCTTTGATAATATAGATCTTAGTTCATAAATAAGGCCCACGTTTGTATAAAATGTAGTTTCTTTTTACTGCTCTTAGTAGAAAAATACTGAAGTAGCAGAAGCCACCATGAGGCATAAAAATGTCATTTTACACTTAGTACCACTCTTCATGCTGGTCTCTTCCACATACCGGCTGAGTTTACATTGATTCACCATTCCCAGGAGCTGCATCTGGGCACACCTGTTGGTGCATACATCAGCACTTGAGGCATGTTGGGTTACAGAGCCCAGGAGAGGTGTGGAGTGGTGTTTGGCCTCTGCGGTGCTTTACTTTACCAGTAAAGTAGCTCATTGACCATCCATACTCGCCAGACTTGAGGACTGAAACAAATACTATTGTTTTGTCGATCAGATTAAAGGGAACCTAAACTGAGGATATGGATTTTTCCTTTTAAAATAATACCAGCTGCCTGACTCTCCTGCTGATCCTGTTACACTTTTAGCCACAGCCCCTCAACAAGCATGCAGGTCAGGTGATCTGACTGACATCAGACTGGATTAGCTGCATGCTTGTTTCAGGTGTGTGATGCAGCTACTACTGCAGCCAGAGATAGTAGGACTGCCAGGCAACTGGTATTGTTTAAAATGAGACATCCATATCCCCTCTGTTAAGGTTCCCTTTAAAGAGACTCTGTAACAAAATGTTCAACCTTATTTCTTCTATCCTATAAGTTCCTATACATGTTCAAATGTGGTCTGGCTTACTGCAGCCTTTCCTAGTTGCACAGTGGCTGTATTATCTCTGTTATATAATCTAATCTTCTTTCCTCTGACGGCTTTGTCTGGCTCAGGCAGGAATGTGCTGCTCTGCTTGTGCTAGGATAGAAGCTATACACACCCTCTCCACGCCCCCTGCAGGCTCTGTGCGAGTCAGACTGAGCTCCTCTCAGCCTATCACAAGCTGGTTAGCAGCTATGTCTTTTGTTTGTAAACACTGCCTAAAACTGGCAATTACAAGCCAGGATCGCAGCAGGGAGTGGCAGAAACAGCACAGAGGGGCCCAGGAGAACATAATGAATAGAATGGTATGCTTTTTTATTGTAAGAATTTTAGAGTTCAGATTCTCTTTAAAGTGATGTTAGAATATGCAACATACAGCTTTCCCTGGTGTGTCCTATCCTGACTGCTGTTTCTATTTCTTTCCCTACAGACACTCTTCGCCGGCTACACAGACAACTTAATCAGAGTTTGGCAAGTGACTATTGGAACCCACTAAGACTTTTATATCATGGAAAACGCCTCTGCTTGTGCAGTTTGGAGTCATCTTTGTAATGCCAACATTTTGACTCTTCAATAAAGTTGCTATAAAACAACAAAACCCTGTGTTGCCAGTTGGTGATGTGACCATATCTGCTAAAGCAAATTTAGTGGTCTAGCTTTGACTTTCTCAGCACACCAAGATCTGCTGTGGCTTTTAGGGGTAATTATTGGTTGGAATGGGCAATGAAATGCAAAAAAGTCTGAGTTGATGCAGGATTATGAAAATGTATGCAGTTTGAAACCTGGACCAATCTAAACTCATCAAAAGAAAACAAAGAGTTGCGGTCAATGGATCGTACTCAAAACGGGAGAATGTTAGCAGTGGGGTACCACAGGGGTCTGTTCTGGGTCCAGTGCTCTTCAATTTATTAATGACCTAGTAGATGCAGTAGTGAGCAATGTTGCTATTTTTGCAGATGATACAAAATTGTGCAGAATCATCAACTCTCAGGAAGATAGCGTCATATTGCAACAGGATCTGGATAGGATGGCTATATGGGCACATACATGGCAGATGAAATTCAATGTTGAAAAATATAAAGTCATGCATTTTGGTCGTACCAATGGTCTAGCACCATACAAAATAAATGGGATACAGTTGGGGACATCAAACTTGGAGAAGGACGTAGGAGTACTCATCGACAACAAGTTAAATAATCATACTCAATGCCAAGCCGCTGCAGCTACGAGCAACAAAATTGATACGTGGGATGGAAGGTCTCACTTACCAAGAAAGGTTAGATAAACTAGGTTTATTTAGTCTAGAGAAAAGACGCCTTAGAGGGGATCTAATTAACATGTATAAATACATCAGAGGGCAATATAATAGCTTGGCGGATGAGCTTTTTGTCCCTAGGCCTTCTCAAAGGACTAGAGGACATGATCTGCGCATGGAGGAAAAACGTTTAAGCCATTTATTTAGCAAAGTGTTCTTTACAGTAAGAGTGATTAAGATGTGGAATGCATTGCATCTATTGACTCATCTCTAGTTAGGGGGGAAAAATTAAATTTTTCTGTCATTATCAGTTACCAATTTTATAAGAGCTGACCACGTCTCCAAGATGTAAAGAGGGGCTTTGGGAAATCAGCTGATGTTTCTGCTCAATGCACAAACATGTAAAAAAAAAAAAGCAATTTTATTACATTCACCAGAGTTCAGCGATATGTATTGTATTACATTAAACAAGTTACAGCTTGTATAAAATTACTCTAAAGTAAACAGGTGGATTTCAGTGTTAACCCATGTAACCACTGTCGGCTCCTGTACCAGTTCTGCTTGATTTTTCAGATGCCCTTTGCTCATGAAATCAGTTAAATCAGTTAAGTTGTAGTCAGACTCCAAATGTAATATCAAATTAACATATACAGAAGTACTATACTCTGCACAACATCCTCCGATTCACAACAGCCATGCAGGAAGGGCATGGGTAAAGTGCACATATAATGCAGAGGTGTTTATTACCTGCAAAGCTGGTTCAGGTTGTGCATGAATAATGTGTAATAGAGGAAGGCCCTCATCCTCCTGCACTTGACTCTTAGGCCCAGTGCACACCAAAAACCTCTAGCAGATCTGCTAAACGCTAGAGATTTTTGAAGCAGATTTCAGAGCGATTTTAGGGATGTTTTCTAAACATGCCTAGCGTTCTTAGAGCGTTTTTGTGTAGCACATTTCAAATATTGTTACAGTAAAGTTATTACTGAACAGCTTCTGCAACAAAAACGCCTGGAAAACCGCTCTGATCTAGCGTTTTTCAGAGCGGTTTTCCACTTTCCTATACTTAACATTGAGGCAGGCTTCCTCTGTCCTCCTCGGTCCCACGCTGGCGGCGCAAATCCTCCCGGAGAGGCGGCGATGTAAATATTTACCTTTTGGCTCCAGCGCAGGCGCAGTATCCGCTCCTTCCCACGAAGATAGGCGGAAATAGCAGATCTCCGTCGGGCCGCTCTACTGCGCAGGCACAAGTCTGCAAGAGCCCCCCCGCTGGAGCCTGGAAAGTTAAATATTAAACAGGCTTTTGGGTCTGTCGGGCCGCTGTTTGGAGGGCTGCAGCGAGACCCCCTTGGGACAGGACAGGGGAAGCCTCATTAGGATCCGAAAGCTTCCCCGTCCCCTGGTGAGTAGCCCTAGGGAACGTTTTTCTTGTTACAGTGACTCTTTAAACATTATTATACTTTTTTTTTCCCTCCCCCCCCCCCAACACATTGTCTATTTAAGATCACTGGAACCCTGAATCAACTGGGTTCTGGTGCATAGATAATGCAGAGGCCTTTTTCTGGTAGGTTGCAGGGCTACACGCCAGAAACTAGCTGATGTGGAGTTCTGGTGAATCTTCTTATACAGATACGCCAGGACATTCACATTACACTGTTGGCTATCCTGGTTTGTTATTGCCAGAGTGTCAGATTCATGGCCAAAGGCATTTACCTAAGCTTTGGCAATGATGAAATTCCTTTTATGTTGAATACTTTCAGGCTAGGTTCACAGTGGGGAGTTGGGTTCACTGTATTACAGGAAAGCAACGAAAGTCGCACTGTCTCTTATGCGACCTTTAGGTAGGATATGGTGAAGCATACAGTCAATGAAAAGTATGCTTCACTGCCTCTGTGCAGGAACGCACTGCATACAGTGTTGGATCCCAATGCACTGCGAATTTTACATACTGTATACTCACTATTGCAGTGAGACTTTGTGTGAAGATGCTCCCATAAAGTCGCACCACAATGTCCCACCACAATATCCGGCTGTAAACCTAGCCTCAGTCACCAAAATGGTTATATGCAAATTAGGTGTTGAGGAGTCTGTCGTGGTATGATAAAATATATGGCCACTAATGATCCAATCTTTTTCATCCAATCTTACCAAATCTATGTAGTAGAAGGGTAAACTGAGTGAATATACTGAATGGATAATTTAGGCAATATTACATAGAAATGGTAAGATTGGATGAAAAAGGTTGGATCATTAGTGGGCACCTAAACTGAGGAGTTGGATGAACACAGTGCAATACAGGAAATGATGCAAGCTTTTGGGCATCACCCAAAGAACAACAAGCCGTACAATATTGTGCAGTGTCCTCTTTCTGACCCCTCCCCATTCTAGCCTTCTCTGGCTAATTCCCAGTGGAAACTGAGTAATGCTGGGAATACACGATGAGATTTTTCATTCAATTTACTGTCCGATCTTTTGATCGATTTTCCAGTCTTTCTTCTCTTCTCAATTTCCATTCACTTCTATGAGAAATCGATCAGAAAAACTATCAGAAATCAGATCAGTCATGTCGGAAATTATCTCTCAAATTGCATCTCCAATTTGATGCAATTTTTACATGCGACTTTGATTTTTTTTTTTTATGCGATAAAGTCCTGCATACTGCGTTTTTTTTTTTCCTGCACGTCTTCTTCCTGTGTTGCTGGCATCCAGTAAAATGGCGACTTGCAATGTAAAAGAAGCCTTACTGCTGTCATAGGGAAAACCCTTCTCTCATCTCACACTAAAAATAAAATCATTAACCCCAGTAAACCTGTACTCAGGAGTCATCATTTTCAAACAAATGGGAATAATGTGGTGCATTTTTCAGGTATTTGGCAGATGAAATTCAGCAATCTTCATTCTGCAAATGTCATTAAAGTGGATCCGAGATGAAAAACTAAAACAAGTAACTTGTCTATATATCTCATCTAAAGTTTAGATAGTTTACACAGCAAATCTAGCTGCAAACAGCTTCAATAGAATATGATTATTTCTTCCTGTGATACGACAGCAGCCATTTTGTTTGTAACCATTACACACAGGCAAGCTTATCTGCATCTTCAGCACTCAGCCTGTGAAAAAAACTAATCCCCCCTCCTCCTCTCTCCTCCCCTCTGCCTATGAAATCCCTGGTTAGTAATACCTCCCCCTCCTCCTGTCCAGACTGAGCTCCCATGAGCCCTTGCTACTGTCTAAAAATGCCAAGGCTCTCTGAAAAGCTGTGGGCGAGGCTTGTTTAGTTTATTGTCAATTAGAGCATTAAAACAAAATCAAAAAAAGTATTTGGCTTGAGGAATGCCCTATAAACAATAGAAAAGGCACACCATTTTGCAATGAGTAAAAGTTCATCTCGGATACACTTTAACACAGAACTGAAGTTTTTACAAAACGAGCAGGCATTTTGTTAGTCTTGGTGTAAATGTGAAAGGGGTCATAAAAGCTCTCGCACTCTTGACTGCTGAGGGGCTGCTTGTGATAGTTAGGGCTTTATTAAAGTGCACATCAGGCAAATAAAAATAAAGATACTGAAAATTAACCTGAGGTGAGAGGAATATGGAGGCTGCTATATTTCCTGTGAGGCTTTGTTTCCACTAGCTGCGACCCGTCCTACAAGAAGTGCGACGGCACTTCCTTTTCTGCGAGTATGCTGCCAAATCCCAGAAGATGTGCAATGCATGGCTATGGGAGTTGCTGCCACTCACATGAAAACTGACTGCAATGTCTGCTGAATCGCTATGGCAAGCAGTTCGGATGGCGGCAGTATTATCCCCAATGGCAGAGATTCCTAGTGCTATTTGCTGGCAGGGAACTGTGGATTCGGCCAGGTTTCCACTCTAGTGGAAACAGGCCGTTAAACAATACAAGTTGCTTGGCAGCCCTGCTGATCCCTCTAGTCAGGAGTGTCTGAATTCTGCACCTGAAACACAAGCATGCAGCTAATCTTGTCAGATTTTTGTCTAACACCTGATCTGCATGCTTGTTCAGGATTCATGGGTCAAAGTATCAAGATGGCCATACACTACTAGATTTGGTGGCCGATCGACCATCCGATTTGATAATTACCAAAACAGATTAATTTCTGTGCCACCAAAAGCATTCCTGATCAACTATGCTACCAATTTCAGGCTGAAATTGGACGCATGAATTAATCGGACATGCTGCAAAATGTTGGGACATTGTAGTAGATTTGATGTGCGGTGACGTGCATGATGCCCCTGGTGTATAAATGTGGCCCCCGCATGAGCATGTATATGTTACCTGTTCTATGTTGCCACTGCCTGGAGGGGGGAACCATTATTCTCATTTCATTTCTTAATCTCTTCTCCCCTACTCTATCTTTTTATTACTTTTCCCCTCCTCGTCTGTTTTTATACTGTATCCACATGAACATCCATTTGGCATAGAGTTGAAATGCCAGCTCTTATTTATAACTCATCTGTATTAAAGGTGAACTGGAATCTGTAGCGTCCCTGGTATTCTACCACACACAAAGCTGCAGGCCTGACAACACAGTAAGAACGCTATATGTCAAGATAATGAGAAATTGTACATAAAGGGAAGAAGGGAGACCTCACTGGCAAGTATGGTGTAAGTTGCCTTCTTAAAGAGAACCTGTAACGAAAAAAAGTTCCCCTGGGGGGGGTACTCGCCTCGGGAGGGGGAAGCCTCAGGTTACCAGTGAGGCTTCCCCCACCCCTGTAGCTGCAGGCAGTCCAGCGCTGGCTTCCCCGAAGTCTACCGGAATCCTCCCTTGACAAGTCTGACAAGCGCTGATTTATTTGCCTTTCCTGGGTCCTGGGGCCACCTTATACTTTCCCAATACTGGTCAGGTGAGGTTTTTGTCCAAAGTTCTAAATGCCTTGCAGTCTTTTGCTAAAGGAATAATTGTCCTTGGCGGAGACATTATTGTCCCATTATTAACCCTCGTTGACACCTCCACAGGCAAATCAGTCATACCATATAGGTCTTTACGAGCTCTCAAATTTAAATCAAATAAACGTTTTCTTATGGATGCATGGCAGCTGCTTCATCTAAGTGGGAGAGACTGCACATATTACTCTGACCCTGCTCAAAAATACTCCAGGTTGGGTTATTTATTCTTTACACAAGCAGACCTAGATTAGGTAGGGAAAGCGTCTATTGGCAATATTGATTATTGATATCTCAGATCAAGAGGCCTCTGTCATGTTCAGAAAGTAGGAAAATGTTTCATGATTGGAAAAGCCTTTGGAGACGAGGAGGTTTGGGCGCAGCCGGACACCACCATAGGCCATAATAGGAATTACGGCTATAGCAGCGAAACACTGAGTAACTGCAGCGCCATCACAAGATGGAGCAGAAGTTACATTTTAAAACACTGAGGCACCTTCCAGCAATAGCTAGAAGCCGATTTATATCATTCCCCACTATCCACTTGGACCTAGAGGGGGAATAGTAATTAATGTCGCCGGAAACTTGTGCGGCAGCAGGATAACCCATACCAGCTGTATCCTGCACCACAGTCTCCCGGGGGCCATTACATAGGTACACTTTGGAGTCATCTACAAACGCACACAGGTGAGAAGCCTTATTCATATTCAGAGGGTGGGAAATATTTTACTCAGAATGGAAACCTTCATACACCCATGAAAATATACACTGGGAAGCGGGCTTTTTCATGTTCAGGGAGTGGGAAAATTTTCTATGACAGAGGAAACTTTATAGACACCAAAAAATGCACACAGGTAGCAGACCGTATTCATGTTCAGACTTTTGTAAAGCACATAAGACACACAGGTAAGAGGCCTCTGTCTTGGTTAGAATGTGGGAAAACTTTACATGATAGAAATCAGAGACACCTAAAAACTCACACAGGTGAGAAACCTTATTCATGTTCAGAGTGTGGGAAATGATTTACTCAGAATGGAAACCTTCATGGACATGTGAGAATACACACCGGGGAGCGGAATTTTTGAAGTTCAGAGTGCGGGAAATATTTCTCTGACAGAGAAAACTTTCATAGAAACCAAAAGACTCACACAGGTGATAGACCATATTCATGTTCAGACTTTTATAAAGCACATGAGAAGACAAACATGTTAAGTTTTCCCACATTCTAACTGTTGGAGTTGAAAGTTATTTCAGATGTGCCTACATGGATTGAACTTTGTATGCTATACACAGTGAATCTAGTTGATCAGCTGGGGCCGTGTGCAAAGCCTGTGTTTCATAAAGGACTTTTTACAACCACACACATCTGCATATGAGTAAATAACACAGCAAAGACAATGGCCTCAGACACTGACCCCAGTCCCCGCAAATGGCCATTGAGGGACTGGCTACAACCACACCAACAGTTTCCTCTCCTCCCCCCCAGCTGCTAAGGGCAGGAACTATTGATGTATAACACAGAGGAGGAGTCTCTTTACCTGTGATGTCCAGATATAAGACAATGCTGGGGATTATATCTCTCTCTCTCTTGGAATGCTGTTGCTATGGACTGTGGAACAGAATAGGGGCTCAGCTAATGGAAGTGTGTGACTGTGCATAGGGTATATAGAGCCATTATGTGAGTCACATAGTTTGTATGATCTAACTTGTACATATGTATAATTGTAAATAAACCCCTTTCATTTAACCCCTTTGAAACGACCTCAAGTGTCTGGTCATTAACATAGAAATAAGTTAACATAAGCTAGAGCACATTCTACACTAACCATGACAGAGACCTCTTACCTGATAGAAAGAGCCTTCAGAGACACCTAAAAAACCCTCACAAAGCTGTATTCATGTTCAGAGTGTGGGAAACGTTTTACTCAAAAAGGAAACATTAGACGAAAATACACTCTGGGGGGGAGACTTTTTGCTGTTCAGAGTGTGGGAAAGATTTCTATGACAGAGGAAACTTTCATAGACACCAAAAAACTCACACAGGTGACAGACCATATCCATGTTCAGAGGGTGGGAAATGTTAACTCAGAATGGAAACCTTACTAGACACATGAGAATACACACTGGGAGCGGCCTTTTTCCTTTTCAGAGTGCGGGAAAGATTTTTATGACAGAGGAAACATTCATAAATACCAAGAGACTCACACAGATGACAGATCGTATTCATGTTCAAACTTTTGTAAAGCACACGATAAGACACAGTGGTAAGAGGCCTCTGTCGTTCAGAATGTGGGAAAACTTTTCATAATGGAAAGAGCCTTCAGAGACACCTAAGAAAACTCACAAGGGTGAGAAGTTGTATTCATGTTCAGAGTGTGGGAAACGTTTTACTCAGAATGGAAACCTTATCAGATAAATGAAAATACACTCTGGGGAGGAGACTTTTTCATGTTCAGAGTGGGGAAAAGATTTCTACAACAGATGAAACTTTTATAGACACCAAAAAATTCACACAGGAGACAGACCGTATTCATGTTCAGACTTTTGTAAAGCACATGATGAGACACAGAGGTAAGAGGCTTCTGTCATGTTCAGAATGTGGGAAAACGTTTCATGATTCAACATGAATAAGGTTTCTCACCTGTGTCAGTTTTTGTAGGTGTCACGGAAGGCTCTTTCTGAGGGTGAGAATGTTTTACTCTGATGGGAAACCTTAATAGGCACATGAGAATACACATTGGGGCGCGGCTTTTTCATGGTCAGAGTGCGGGAAAGTTTTCTATGACAGAGGAAACTTTCATAGACACCAACAGACTCAAACAGGTGACAAATCCTGTTCATGTTCAAACTTTTGTAAAGCACATGATAAGACAAACAGGTAAGAGGCGTCTGTCATTTTCAGAATGTGGGAAATTTTTACATGATAGAAAGAGCCTTCAGAGACACCTAAAAATTCTCAAACACGTGAGAAGCCTTATTCATGTTCAGAGTGTGGGAAATTATTTACTCAGAATGAAAATCATCATGGACACGTGAGAAAACACACTGGGGAGAAGCCTTTTTGAAGTTTAGAGTGCAGGAAAGATTTCTATTATAAAGGAAACTTTCATAGACACCAAAAGGCTCACACAGGTGACAGACCGTATTCATGTTCAGACTTTTGTAAAGCACATGATTAGACACGGAAGTAAGAGGCCTCTCTCATGTTTGGAATGTGGGAAAACTTTACATGTTAGAAAGAGCCTTCAGAGACACCTAAAAAAAACTCACAGAGGTGAGAAACTTTATTCATGTTCAGAGTGTGGGAAATGTTTAACTCAGAATGGAAACCTTAATAGACACATGAGAATACACACTGGGGTGCGGCCTTTTTCATGTTCAGAGTGCTGGAAAGTTTTCTATAACAGAAGAAACTTTCATAGACACCAAAAGACTCACACAGGTGACAGACTATATGTATGTTCAAACTTTTGTAATGTACATGATAAGAGAAACAGGTAAGAGGCCTCTGTCATATTTGGAATGCGGTAAAACTTTACATGATAGAAAGCGCCTTCAGAGGCACCTAAAACCTCACATAGGTGAGAAGCCCTATTCATGTTTAGGGGGTGGGAAATGTTTTACTGAGAAAGGAAACCTTAATAGACATGAGAGAATACACACTGGGGAGCGGCAGTTTTCATGTTCAGAACGTGGGAAAGATTTCTACAATGGATGAAAGTTTCGTAGACACAGAGTGTGGAAAAGTATTCTATGACAAATGCAACTTTCATAGACACCAAAAGACTCAAACAGGTGACGGACTGTAATTCATGTTCAAACTTTTGTAAAGCACCTAATTACAAGTTATTTGGGTTGAAAAAAGACATACATCTATCAAGTTCAACCAGAAAACAAAGTACAACACCAGCCTGCTCCTTCACATATCCCTGTTGATGCTGAGGAAGGTGAAAAACTCTTACAAGGCATAGTCCAATTAGCCCTAAAATGGAAAAAAAATCCTTCCTGACTCCACATGGCAATCAGATAAAATCCCTGGATCAACACCACTGGGCATTACCTAGTAATTATAGCCATGGATGTTTTTCAGTGCAAGAAAATCATCTAAGCCCCCTTTAACCACTTGAGGACCCAGCCTTTACCCCCCCCCCCTTAAGGACCAGCGCTGATTATTGAGATCTGTGCTGGGTGGGCTCTACAGCCCCCAGCGCAGATCAAACATTAGGCAGAGCGACCAGATCACCCCCCTTTTTTCCCCACTAGGGGGATGATGTGCTGGGGGGGGGTCTGATCGCTCCTGCCTGCGTGTGGCTGGCGGGGGGGGGGCACCTCAAAGCCCCCTCCACCGCAGGATTCCCCCTCTCCCTCCCTTCCCCGGAGATCAAAGGCTGTACAGGAACGGATCTGTCCTGTGCAGCCTCTAACAGGCTCCTGCCTGTCATGTGACAGCGATCCCCGGCCGCTGATAGGCCGGGGATCGCTGATCTGGTACAACGCTGCTACTGTTAGCAGCGTTGTACAAATGTAAACAAAGCGGATTATTTCCGCTTGTGTTTACATTTAGCCTGCGAGCCGCGATCGGCGGCCCGCAGGCTATTCACGGAGCCCCCCGCCATGAATTGACAGAAAGCAGCCGCTCGCGCGAGCGGCTGTTTCCTGATTATTTAGCCTGCAGCCGGCGACACAGATGTGCGCCGCTGGTCCTGCAGCTACCACTTTCCGATGCGCGTTACGAGTGCGCGGTCGGCAAGTGGTTAAATGCAGATTTAGAATTTGCCATAACTACTTCCTGTGGCAATGCGTTCCACATCTTAATCACTCTTACTGTAAAGAACCATTTCTTAAGTAAATTGCTAAAACGTTTTACCTCCATGTGCAGATTTGTGAAGGCTTAGGGACAAACAGCTCATACGCATCCACATGATAAGACACACAGGTAAGAGGCCTCGGTCATTTTCAGACTGTGGGAAAACTTTACATGATAGAGCCTTCAGAGACACCTAAAAACTCACACAGGCGAGAAGCCTTATTCATGTTCAGAGTGTGGGAAATTATTTACTCAGAATGGAAACCTTCATGGACATATGAGAATACACACTGGGGAGTGGCCTTTTTAAAGTTCAGAGTGCGGGAAAGATTTATATGATAGAGGCAAGTTTCATAGACACCGAAAAACGCACACAGGTGACAAACCATATTCATGTTCTGACTTTTGTGCAGCACATGACAAGACACATGGGTAAGAAGCCTCTGTCATGTTCAGAATGTGGGAAAACTTTTCATGATAGAAAGAGCCTTCAGAGAATGGGTGGGCCATTTATATGGATACACCTGATCTATGTATACACCCCATATACAACATCATACCATCATACCATTTTTTTGTTCCAACAGTCTTGGAGGGATCTATCCAATGTGGGTTAGTGTCAGACCAATAGTGGTGGTTTTGTTTGTTAATTTCACCATTCACATAAAATTATGTAACCATATAAATAGCCAAATTAAGGTGTATCCATATGAATGGCCCACCCTGTACTGTGGCCTCCTCCTCCCTAATAGCCACCCTGTTCCTCTCCAGATTTATTTTCTTTAACAGTTAGTGTGCAAAATCTGCACAATGAATGTGAAGAAACAAATACGCCCAACTGCCACCGCCATAAAAATTCACATGCACAACTCTTCTTCACTATGAAAAACACTTGTCGACCGCTATCTGTAAGAAAACAGAAGAGTGACAACACAAAAAAAGAGATACCAATTTACATGCATTACCACATTCAATAACAGATATAAAATACTACCCATGAAATGCACACAAAGTGACCTGTAAAAAAAGATTGTTTATATATGTATACATATCATACTGAAAAAGAGAAAAAAAGTCAGACAAAAAGAGTAAGAAAGTTGCAAGGAGAAAGAACAAATACATGTTATAACAAACCCAATGCCGAACTCCTCTTCAACATGAAAATACTTGCCGACCGGCCGCCATCTGTAAGAAAACAGAAGAGAGACAACACAGAAAAAGAGAAAACAACATACAGTACATGCATTTACACATACAATGGAAGATATAAAATATTACACATTGCAAAACTAAAGGATACTACAGGGTGGGCCATTTATATGGATACACCTGATCTATGTATACTCCCCATATACAACATCATACCATCAATTTTTTTGTTCCAACAGTCTTGGAGTGATCTATCCAATGTGGGTTAGTGTCAGACCAATAGTGGTGGTTTTGTTTGTTAATTTCACCATTTACATAAACTTATGTAACCATATAAATAGCCAAATTAAGGTGTATCCATATGAATGGCCCACCCTGTACTGTGGCCTCCTCCTCCCCAATAGCCACCCTATTCCTCTCCAGATTTATTTTCTTTAACAGTTAGTGTGCAAAACCTGCACAGTGAATGTGAAAAACCAAATACGCCCAACTGCCACAGCCATAACAATTCACATGCACAACTCTTCTTCACCATGAAAAACATTTGTCGACCGCCATCTGTAAGAAAACAGAAGAGAGACAACACAGAAAAAGAGAAAACAACATACATGCATTTACACATACAATGGAAGATATAAAATATTACACATTTGCAAAACTAAAGGATACTACAGGGTGGGCCATTTATATGGATACACCTGATCTATGTATACACCCCATATACAACATCATACCATCAATTTTTTTGTTCCAACAGTCTTGGAGTGATCTATCCAATGTGGGTTAGTGTCAGACCAATAGTGGTGGTTTTGTTTGTTAATTTCACCATTCACATAAACTTATGTAACCATATAAATAGCCAAATTAAGGTGTATCCATATAAATGGCCCACCCTGTACTGTGGCCTCCTCCTCCCCAATAGCCACCCTATTCCTCTCCAGATTTATTTTCTTTAACAGTTAGTGTGCAAAATCTGCACAGTGAATGTGAAAAACCAAATACGCCCAAGTGCCACCACCATAACAATTCACATGCACAACTCTTCTTCACCATGAAAAACATTTGTCGACCGCCATCTGTAAGAAAACAGAAGAGAGACAACACAGAAAAAGAGAAAACAACATACATGCATTTACGCACACAATGAAAGATATAAAATATTACACATTTGTAAAACTAAAGGATACTACAGGGTGGGCCATTTATATGGATACACCTGATCTATGTATACACCCCATATACAACATCATACCATTAATTTTTTTGTTCCAACAGTCTTGGAGGGATCTATCCAATGTGGGTTAGTGTCAGACCAGTAGTGGTGGTTTTGTTTGTTAATTTCACCATTCACATAAAATTATGTAACCATATAAATAGCCAAATTAAGGTGTATCCATATGAATGTCCCACCCTGTACTGTGGCCTCCTCCTCCCCAATACCCACCCTATTCCTCTCTAGATTTATTTTCTTTAACAGTTAGTGTGCAAAATCTGCACAGTGAATGTGAAGAAACAAATACGCCCAACTGCCACCGCCATAACAATTCACATGCACAACTCTTCTTCACCACGAAAAACACTTGTCGACCGATATCTGTAAGAAAACAGAAGAGGGACAACACAAAAAAAAGAGATACCAATTTACATGCATCACCACATACAATAACAGATATAAAATACTACCCATGAAATGCACACAAAGTGACCTGTAAAAAAAGATTGTTTATATATGCATACATATCATACTGAAAAAGAGAAAATAAAGTCAGACAAAAAGAGTAAGAAAGTTGCAAGGAGAAAGAACAAATACATGTTATAACAAACCCAATGCCAAACTCCTCTTCAACATGAAAAATACTTGTCGACCGGCCGCCATCTGTAAGAAAACAGAAGAGAGACAACACAGAAAAAGAGAAAACAGCATACATGCATTTACACATACAATGGAAGATATAAAATATTACACATTGCAAAACTAAAGGATACTACAGGGTGGGCCATTTATATGGATACACCTGATCTATGTATACTCCCCATATACAACATCATACCATCAATTTTTTTGTTCCAACAGTCTTGGAGTGATCTATCCAATGTGGGTTAGTGTCAGACCAATAGTGGTGGTTTTGTTTGTTAATTTCACCATTTACATAAACTTATGTAACCATATAAATAGCCAAATTAAGGTGTATCCATATGAATGGCCCACCCTGTACTGTGGCCTCCTCCTCCCCAATAGCCACCCTATTCCTCTCCAGATTTATTTTCTTTAACAGTTAGTGTGCAAAACCTGCACAGTGAATGTGAAAAACCAAATACGCCCAACTGCCACAGCCATAACAATTCACATGCACAACTCTTCTTCACCATGAAAAACATTTGTCGACCGCCATCTGTAAGAAAACAGAAGAGAGACAACACAGAAAAAGAGAAAACAACATACATGCATTTACACATACAATGGAAGATATAAAATATTACACATTTGCAAAACTAAAGGATACTACAGGGTGGGCCATTTATATGGATACACCTGATCTATGTATACACCCCATATACAACATCATACCATCAATTTTTTTGTTCCAACAGTCTTGGAGGGATCTATCCAATGTGGGTTAGTGTCAGACCAATAGTGGTGGTTTTGTTTGTTAATTTCACCATTCACATAAAATTATGTAACCATATAAATAACCAAATTAAGGTGTATCCATATGAATGGCCCACCCTGTACTGTGGCCTCCTCCTCCCCAATAGCCACCCTATTCCTCTCCAGATTTATTTTCTTTAACAGTTAGTGTGCAAAATCTGCACAGTGAATGTGAAGAAACAAATACGCCCAACTGCCACCGCCATAACAATTCACATGCACAACTCTTCTTCACCATGAAAAACACTTGTCGACCGCTATCTGTAAGAAAACAGAAGAGTGACAACACAAAAAAAGAGATACCAATTTACATGCATTACCACATTCAATAACAGATATAAAATACTACCCATGAAATGCACACAAAGTGACCTGTAAAAAAAGATTGTTTATATATGCATACATATCATACTGAAAAAGAGAAAAAAAGTCAGACAAAAAGAGTAAGAAAGTTGCAAGGAAAAAGAACAAATACATGTTATAACAAACCCAATGCCAAACTCCTCTTCAACATGAAAAATACTTGTCGACCGGCCGCCATCTGTAAGAAAACAGAAGAGAGACAACACAGAAAAAGAGAAAACAGCATACATGCATTTACACATACAATAGAAGATATAAAATATTACACATTGCAAAACTAAAGGATACTACAGGGTGGGCCATTTATATGGATACACCTGATCTATGTATACTCCCCATATACAACATCATACCATCAATTTTTTTGTTCCAACAGTCTTGGAGTGATCTATCCAATGTGGGTTAGTGTCAGACCAATAGTGGTGGTTTTGTTTGTTAATTTCACCATTTACATAAACTTATGTAACCATATAAATAGCCAAATTAAGGTGTATCCATATGAATGGCCCACCCTGTACTGTGGCCTCCTCCTCCCCAATAGCCACCCTATTCCTCTCCAGATTTATTTTCTTTAACAGTTAGTGTGCAAAACCTGCACAGTGAATGTGAAAAACCAAATACGCCCAACACAGAAAAAGAGAAAACAACATACAGTACATGCATTTACACATACAATGGAAGATATAAAATATTACACATTGCAAAACTAAAGGATACTACAGGGTGGGCCATTTATATGGATACACCTGATCTATGTATACTCCCCATATACAACATCATACCATCAATTTTTTTGTTCCAACAGTCTTGGAGTGATCTATCCAATGTGGGTTAGTGTCAGACCAATAGTGGTGGTTTTGTTTGTTAATTTCACCATTTACATAAACTTATGTAACCATATAAATAGCCAAATTAAGGTGTATCCATATGAATGGCCCACCCTGTACTGTGGCCTCCTCCTCCCCAATAGCCACCCTATTCCTCTCCAGATTTATTTTCTTTAACAGTTAGTGTGCAAAACCTGCACAGTGAATGTGAAAAACCAAATACGCCCAACTGCCACAGCCATAACAATTCACATGCACAACTCTTCTTCACCATGAAAAACATTTGTCGACCGCCATCTGTAAGAAAACAGAAGAGAGACAACACAGAAAAAGAGAAAACAACATACATGCATTTACACATACAATGGAAGATATAAAATATTACACATTTGCAAAACTAAAGGATACTACAGGGTGGGCCATTTATATGGATACACCTGATCTATGTATACACCCCATATACAACATCATACCATCAATTTTTTTGTTCCAACAGTCTTGGAGTGATCTATCCAATGTGGGTTAGTGTCAGACCAATAGTGGTGGTTTTGTTTGTTAATTTCACCATTCACATAAACTTATGTAACCATATAAATAGCCAAATTAAGGTGTATCCATATAAATGGCCCACCCTGTACTGTGGCCTCCTCCTCCCCAATAGCCACCCTATTCCTCTCCAGATTTATTTTCTTTAACAGTTAGTGTGCAAAATCTGCACAGTGAATGTGAAAAACCAAATACGCCCAAGTGCCACCACCATAACAATTCACATGCACAACTCTTCTTCACCATGAAAAACATTTGTCGACCGCCATCTGTAAGAAAACAGAAGAGAGACAACACAGAAAAAGAGAAAACAACATACATGCATTTACGCACACAATGAAAGATATAAAATATTACACATTTGTAAAACTAAAGGATACTACAGGGTGGGCCATTTATATGGATACACCTGATCTATGTATACACCCCATATACAACATCATACCATTAATTTTTTTGTTCCAACAGTCTTGGAGGGATCTATCCAATGTGGGTTAGTGTCAGACCAGTAGTGGTGGTTTTGTTTGTTAATTTCACCATTCACATAAAATTATGTAACCATATAAATAGCCAAATTAAGGTGTATCCATATGAATGTCCCACCCTGTACTGTGGCCTCCTCCTCCCCAATACCCACCCTATTCCTCTCTAGATTTATTTTCTTTAACAGTTAGTGTGCAAAATCTGCACAGTGAATGTGAAGAAACAAATACGCCCAACTGCCACCGCCATAACAATTCACATGCACAACTCTTCTTCACCACGAAAAACACTTGTCGACCGATATCTGTAAGAAAACAGAAGAGGGACAACACAAAAAAAAGAGATACCAATTTACATGCATCACCACATACAATAACAGATATAAAATACTACCCATGAAATGCACACAAAGTGACCTGTAAAAAAAGATTGTTTATATATGCATACATATCATACTGAAAAAGAGAAAATAAAGTCAGACAAAAAGAGTAAGAAAGTTGCAAGGAGAAAGAACAAATACATGTTATAACAAACCCAATGCCAAACTCCTCTTCAACATGAAAAATACTTGTCGACCGGCCGCCATCTGTAAGAAAACAGAAGAGAGACAACACAGAAAAAGAGAAAACAGCATACATGCATTTACACATACAATGGAAGATATAAAATATTACACATTGCAAAACTAAAGGATACTACAGGGTGGGCCATTTATATGGATACACCTGATCTATGTATACTCCCCATATACAACATCATACCATCAATTTTTTTGTTCCAACAGTCTTGGAGTGATCTATCCAATGTGGGTTAGTGTCAGACCAATAGTGGTGGTTTTGTTTGTTAATTTCACCATTTACATAAACTTATGTAACCATATAAATAGCCAAATTAAGGTGTATCCATATGAATGGCCCACCCTGTACTGTGGCCTCCTCCTCCCCAATAGCCACCCTATTCCTCTCCAGATTTATTTTCTTTAACAGTTAGTGTGCAAAACCTGCACAGTGAATGTGAAAAACCAAATACGCCCAACTGCCACAGCCATAACAATTCACATGCACAACTCTTCTTCACCATGAAAAACATTTGTCGACCGCCATCTGTAAGAAAACAGAAGAGAGACAACACAGAAAAAGAGAAAACAACATACATGCATTTACACATACAATGGAAGATATAAAATATTACACATTTGCAAAACTAAAGGATACTACAGGGTGGGCCATTTATATGGATACACCTGATCTATGTATACACCCCATATACAACATCATACCATCAATTTTTTTGTTCCAACAGTCTTGGAGGGATCTATCCAATGTGGGTTAGTGTCAGACCAATAGTGGTGGTTTTGTTTGTTAATTTCACCATTCACATAAAATTATGTAACCATATAAATAACCAAATTAAGGTGTATCCATATGAATGGCCCACCCTGTACTGTGGCCTCCTCCTCCCCAATAGCCACCCTATTCCTCTCCAGATTTATTTTCTTTAACAGTTAGTGTGCAAAATCTGCACAGTGAATGTGAAGAAACAAATACGCCCAACTGCCACCGCCATAACAATTCACATGCACAACTCTTCTTCACCATGAAAAACACTTGTCGACCGCTATCTGTAAGAAAACAGAAGAGTGACAACACAAAAAAAGAGATACCAATTTACATGCATTACCACATTCAATAACAGATATAAAATACTACCCATGAAATGCACACAAAGTGACCTGTAAAAAAAGATTGTTTATATATGCATACATATCATACTGAAAAAGAGAAAAAAAGTCAGACAAAAAGAGTAAGAAAGTTGCAAGGAAAAAGAACAAATACATGTTATAACAAACCCAATGCCAAACTCCTCTTCAACATGAAAAATACTTGTCGACCGGCCGCCATCTGTAAGAAAACAGAAGAGAGACAACACAGAAAAAGAGAAAACAGCATACATGCATTTACACATACAATAGAAGATATAAAATATTACACATTGCAAAACTAAAGGATACTACAGGGTGGGCCATTTATATGGATACACCTGATCTATGTATACTCCCCATATACAACATCATACCATCAATTTTTTTGTTCCAACAGTCTTGGAGTGATCTATCCAATGTGGGTTAGTGTCAGACCAATAGTGGTGGTTTTGTTTGTTAATTTCACCATTTACATAAACTTATGTAACCATATAAATAGCCAAATTAAGGTGTATCCATATGAATGGCCCACCCTGTACTGTGGCCTCCTCCTCCCCAATAGCCACCCTATTCCTCTCCAGATTTATTTTCTTTAACAGTTAGTGTGCAAAACCTGCACAGTGAATGTGAAAAACCAAATACGCCCAACACAGAAAAAGAGAAAACAACATACAGTACATGCATTTACACATACAATGGAAGATATAAAATATTACACATTGCAAAACTAAAGGATACTACAGGGTGGGCCATTTATATGGATACACCTGATCTATGTATACTCCCCATATACAACATCATACCATCAATTTTTTTGTTCCAACAGTCTTGGAGTGATCTATCCAATGTGGGTTAGTGTCAGACCAATAGTGGTGGTTTTGTTTGTTAATTTCACCATTTACATAAACTTATGTAACCATATAAATAGCCAAATTAAGGTGTATCCATATGAATGGCCCACCCTGTACTGTGGCCTCCTCCTCCCCAATAGCCACCCTATTCCTCTCCAGATTTATTTTCTTTAACAGTTAGTGTGCAAAACCTGCACAGTGAATGTGAAAAACCAAATACGCCCAACTGCCACAGCCATAACAATTCACATGCACAACTCTTCTTCACCATGAAAAACATTTGTCGACCGCCATCTGTAAGAAAACAGAAGAGAGACAACACAGAAAAAGAGAAAACAACATACATGCATTTACACATACAATGGAAGATATAAAATATTACACATTTGCAAAACTAAAGGATACTACAGGGTGGGCCATTTATATGGATACACCTGATCTATGTATACACCCCATATACAACATCATACCATCAATTTTTTTGTTCCAACAGTCTTGGAGTGATCTATCCAATGTGGGTTAGTGTCAGACCAATAGTGGTGGTTTTGTTTGTTAATTTCACCATTCACATAAACTTATGTAACCATATAAATAGCCAAATTAAGGTGTATCCATATAAATGGCCCACCCTGTACTGTGGCCTCCTCCTCCCCAATAGCCACCCTATTCCTCTCCAGATTTATTTTCTTTAACAGTTAGTGTGCAAAATCTGCACAGTGAATGTGAAAAACCAAATACGCCCAAGTGCCACCACCATAACAATTCACATGCACAACTCTTCTTCACCATGAAAAACATTTGTCGACCGCCATCTGTAAGAAAACAGAAGAGAGACAACACAGAAAAAGAGAAAACAACATACATGCATTTACGCACACAATGAAAGATATAAAATATTACACATTTGTAAAACTAAAGGATACTACAGGGTGGTCCATTTATATGGATACACCTGATCTATGTATACACCCCATATACAACATCATACCATTAATTTTTTTGTTCCAACAGTCTTGGAGGGATCTATCCAATGTGGGTTAGTGTCAGACCAGTAGTGGTGGTTTTGTTTGTTAATTTCACCATTCACATAAAATTATGTAACCATATAAATAGCCAAATTAAGGTGTATCCATATGAATGTCCCACCCTGTACTGTGGCCTCCTCCTCCCCAATACCCACCCTATTCCTCTCTAGATTTATTTTCTTTAACAGTTAGTGTGCAAAATCTGCACAGTGAATGTGAAGAAACAAATACGCCCAACTGCCACCGCCATAACAATTCACATGCACAACTCTTCTTCACCACGAAAAACACTTGTCGACCGATATCTGTAAGAAAACAGAAGAGGGACAACACAAAAAAAAGAGATACCAATTTACATGCATCACCACATACAATAACAGATATAAAATACTACCCATGAAATGCACACAAAGTGACCTGTAAAAAAAGATTGTTTATATATGCATACATATCATACTGAAAAAGAGAAAATAAAGTCAGACAAAAAGAGTAAGAAAGTTGCAAGGAGAAAGAACAAATACATGTTATAACAAACCCAATGCCAAACTCCTCTTCAACATGAAAAATACTTGTCGACCGGCCGCCATCTGTAAGAAAACAGAAGAGAGACAACACAGAAAAAGAGAAAACAGCATACATGCATTTACACATACAATGGAAGATATAAAATATTACACATTGCAAAACTAAAGGATACTACAGGGTGGGCCATTTATATGGATACACCTGATCTATGTATACTCCCCATATACAACATCATACCATCAATTTTTTTGTTCCAACAGTCTTGGAGTGATCTATCCAATGTGGGTTAGTGTCAGACCAATAGTGGTGGTTTTGTTTGTTAATTTCACCATTTACATAAACTTATGTAACCATATAAATAGCCAAATTAAGGTGTATCCATATGAATGGCCCACCCTGTACTGTGGCCTCCTCCTCCCCAATAGCCACCCTATTCCTCTCCAGATTTATTTTCTTTAACAGTTAGTGTGCAAAACCTGCACAGTGAATGTGAAAAACCAAATACGCCCAACTGCCACAGCCATAACAATTCACATGCACAACTCTTCTTCACCATGAAAAACATTTGTCGACCGCCATCTGTAAGAAAACAGAAGAGAGACAACACAGAAAAAGAGAAAACAACATACATGCATTTACACATACAATGGAAGATATAAAATATTACACATTTGCAAAACTAAAGGATACTACAGGGTGGGCCATTTATATGGATACACCTGATCTATGTATACACCCCATATACAACATCATACCATCAATTTTTTTGTTCCAACAGTCTTGGAGGGATCTATCCAATGTGGGTTAGTGTCAGACCAATAGTGGTGGTTTTGTTTGTTAATTTCACCATTCACATAAAATTATGTAACCATATAAATAACCAAATTAAGGTGTATCCATATGAATGGCCCACCCTGTACTGTGGCCTCCTCCTCCCCAATAGCCACCCTATTCCTCTCCAGATTTATTTTCTTTAACAGTTAGTGTGCAAAATCTGCACAGTGAATGTGAAGAAACAAATACGCCCAACTGCCACCGCCATAACAATTCACATGCACAACTCTTCTTCACCATGAAAAACACTTGTCGACCGCTATCTGTAAGAAAACAGAAGAGTGACAACACAAAAAAAGAGATACCAATTTACATGCATTACCACATTCAATAACAGATATAAAATACTACCCATGAAATGCACACAAAGTGACCTGTAAAAAAAGATTGTTTATATATGCATACATATCATACTGAAAAAGAGAAAAAAAGTCAGACAAAAAGAGTAAGAAAGTTGCAAGGAAAAAGAACAAATACATGTTATAACAAACCCACTGCCAAACTCCTCTTCAACATGAAAAATTTTTGTCAACCGGCCGCCATCTGTAAGAAAACAGAAGAGAGACAACACAGAAAAAGAGAAAACAGCATACATGCATTTACACATACAATAGAAGATATAAAATATTACACATTGCAAAAGTAAAGGACACTACAGGGTGGGCCATTTATATGGATACACCTGATCTATGTATACACCCCATATACAACATCATACCATCAATTTTTTTGTTCCAACAGTCTTGGAGTGATCTATCCAATGTGGGTTAGTGTCAGACCAATAGTGGTGGTTTTGTTTGTTAATTTCACCATTCACATAAACTTATGTAACCATATAAATAGCCAAATTAAGGTGTATCCATATAAATGGCCAACCCTGTACTGTGGCCTCCTCCTCCCCAATAGCCACCCTATTCCTCTCCAGATTTATTTTCTTTAACAGTTAGTGTGCAAAACCTGCACAGTGAATGGGAAAAAACAAATACGCCCAACTGCCACCGCCATAACAATTCACATGCACAACTCTTCTTCACCATGAAAAACATTTGTCGACCGCCATCTGTAAGAAAACAGAAGAGAAACAACACAGAAAAAGAGAAAACAACATACATGCATTTACGCACACAATGAAAGATATAAAATATTACACATTTGTAAAACTAAAGGATACTACAGGGTGGGCCATTTATATGGATACACCTGATCTATGTATACACCCCATATACAACATCATACCATCAATTTTTTTGTTCCAACAGTCTTGGAGGGATCTATCCAATGTGGGTTAGTGTCAGACCAATAGTGGTGGTTTTGTTTGTTAATTTCACCATTCACATAAAATTATGTAACCATATAAATAGCCAAATTAAGGTGTATCCATATGAATGTCCCACCCTGTACTGTGGCCTCCTCCTCCCCAATACCCACCCTATTCCTCTCTAGATTTATTTTCTTTAACAGTTAGTGTGCAAAATCTGCACAGTGAATGTGAAGAAACAAATACGCCCAACTGCCACCGCCATAACAATTCACATGCACAACTCTTCTTCACCACGAAAAACACTTGTCGACCGATATCTGTAAGAAAACAGAAGAGGGACAACACAAAAAAAAGAGATACCAATTTACATGCATCACCACATACAATAACAGATATAAAATACTACCCATGAAATGCACACAAAGTGACCTGTAAAAAAAGATTGTTTATATATGCATACATATCATACTGAAAAAGAGAAAATAAAGTCAGACAAAAAGAGTAAGAAAGTTGCAAGGAGAAAGAACAAATACATGTTATAACAAACCCAATGCCAAACTCCTCTTCAACATGAAAAATACTTGCCGACCGGCCGCCATCTGTAAGAAAACAGAAGAGAGACAACACAGAAAAAGAGAAAACAACATACATGCATTTACACATGCAATGGAAGATATAAAATATTACACATTGCAAAACTAAAGGATACTACAGGGTGGGCCATTTATATGGATACACCTGATCTATGTATACTCCCCATATACAACATCATACCATCAATTTTTTTGTTCCAACAGTCTTGGAGTGATCTATCCAATGTGGGTTAGTGTCAGACCAATAGTGGTGGTTTTGTTTGTTAATTTCACCATTTACATAAACTTATGTAACCATATAAATAGCCAAATTAAGGTGTATCCATATGAATGGCCCACCCTGTACTGTGGCCTCCTCCTCCCCAATAGCCACCCTATTCTTCTCCAGATTTATTTTCTTTAACAGTTAGTGTGCAAAACGTGCACAGTGAATGTGAAAAACCAAATACGCCCAACTGCCACCGCCATAACAATTCACATGCACAACTCTTCTTCACCATGAAAAACATTTGTCGACCGCTATCTGTAAGAAAACAGAAGAGAGACAACACAGAAAAAGAGAAAACAACATACATGCATTTACACATACAATGGAAGATATAAAATATTACACATTTGCAAAACTAAAGGATACTACAGGGTGGGCCATTTATATGGAAACACCTGATCTATGTATACACCCCATATACAACATCATACCATCAATTTTTTTGTTCCAACAGTCTTGGAGGGATCTATCCAATGTGGGTTAGTGTCAGACCAATAGTGGTGGTTTTGTTTGTTAATTTCACCATTCACATAAAATTATGTAACCATATAAATAGCCAAATTAAGGTGTATCCATATGAATGGCCCACCCTGTACTGTGGCCTCCTCCTCCCCAATAGCCACCCTATTCCTCTCCAGATTTATTTTCTTTAACAGTTAGTGTGCAAAATCTGCACAGTGAATGTGAAGAAACAAATACGCCCAACTGCCACCGCCATAACAATTCACATGCACAACTCTTCTTCACCATGAAAAACACTTGTCGACCACTATCTGTAAGAAAACAGAAGAGTGACAACACAAAAAAAGAGTTACCAATTTACATGCATTACCACATTCAATAACAGATATAAAATACTACCCATGAAATGCACACAAAGTGACCTGTAAAAAAAGATTGTTTATATATGCATACATATCATACTGAAAAAGAGAAAAAAAGTCAGACAAAAAGAGTAAGAAAGTTGCAAGGAGAAAGAACAAATACATGTTATAACAAACCCAATGCCAAACTCCTCTTCAACATGAAAAATACTTGTCGACCGGCCGCCATCTGTAAGAAAACAGAAGAGAGACAACACAGAAAAAGAGAAAACAGCATACATGCATTTACACATACAATGGAAGATATAAAATATTACACATTGCAAAACTAAAGGATACTACAGGGTGGGCCATTTATATGGATACACCTGATCTATGTATACACCCCATATACAACATCATACCATCAATTTTTTTGTTCCAACAGTCTTGGAGTGATCTATCCAATGTGGGTTAGTGTCAGACCAATAGTGGTGGTTTTGTTTGTTAATTTCACCATTCACATAAACTTATGTAACCATATAAATAGCCAAATTAAGGTGTATCCATATAAATGGCCCACCCTGTACTGTGGCCTCCTCCTCCCCAATAGCCACCCTATTCCTCTCCAGATTTGTTTTCTTTAACAGTTAGTGTGCAAAACCTGCACAGTGAATGTGAAAAAACAAATACGCCCAACTGCCACCGCCATAACAATTCACATGCACAACTCTTCTTCACCATGAAAAACATTTGTCGACCGCCATCTGTAAGAAAATAGAAGAGAGACAACACAGAAAAAGAGAAAACAACATACATGCATTTACGCACACAATGAAAGATATAAAATATTACACATTTGTAAAACTAAAGGATACTACAGGGTGGGCCATTTATATGGATACACCTGATCTATGTGTACACCCCATATACAACATCATACCATAAATTTTTTTGTTCCAACAGTCTTGGAGGGATCTATCCAATGTGGGTTAGTGTCAGACCAATAGTGGTGGTTTTGTTTGTTAATTTCACCATTCACATAAAATTATGTAACCATATAAATAGCCAAATTAAGGTGTATCCATATGAATGTCCCACCCTGTACTGTGGCCTTCTCCTCCCCAATACCCACCCTATTCCTCTCTAGATTTATTTTCTTTAACAGTTAGTATGCAAAATCTGCACAGTGAATGTGAAGAAACAAATACGCCCAACTGCCACCGCCATAACAATTCACATGCACAACTCTTCTTCACCACGAAAAACACTTGTCGACCGCTATCTGTAAGAAAACAGAAGAGGGACAACACAAAAAAAAGAGATACCAATTTACATGCATTACCACATACAATAACAGATATAAAATACTACCCATGAAATGCACACAAAGTGACCTGTAAAAAAAGATTGTTTATATATGCATACATGTCATACTGAAAAAGAGAAAAAAAGTCAGACAAAAAGAGTAAGAAAGTTGCAAGGAGAAAGAACAAATACATGTTATAACAAACCCAATGCCAAACTCCTCTTCAACATGAAAAATACTTGTCGACCGGCCGCCATCTGTAAGAAAACAGAAGAGAGACAACACAGAAAAAGAGAAAACAGCATACATGCATTTACACATACAATGGAAGATATAAAATATTACACATTGCAAAACTAAAGGATACTACAGGGTGGGCCATTTATATGGATACACCTGATCTATGTATATTCCCCATATACAACATCATACCATCAATTTTTTTGTTCCAACAGTCTTGGAGTGATCTATCCAATGTGGGTTAGTGTCAGACCAATAGTGGTGGTTTTGTTTGTTAATTTCACCATTTACATAAACTTATGTAACCATATAAATAGCCAAATTAAGGTGTATCCATATGAATGGCCCACCCTGTACTGTGGCCTCCTCCTCCCCAATAGCCACCCTATTCTTCTCCAGATTTATTTTCTTTAACAGTTAGTGTGCAAAACCTGCACAGTGAATGTGAAAAACCAAATACGCCCAACTGCCACCGCCATAACAATTCACATGCACAACTCTTCTTCACCATGAAAAACATTTGTCGACCGCCATCTGTAAGAAAACAGAAGAGAGACAACACAGAAAAAGAGAAAACAACATACATGCATTTACACATACAATGGAAGATATAAAATATTACACATTTGCAAAACTAAAGGATACTACAGGGTGGGCCATTTATATGGATACACCTGATCTATGTATACACCCCATATACAACATCATACCATCAATTTTTTTGTTCCAACAGTTTTGGAGGGATCTATCTAATGTGGGTTAGTTTCAGACCAATAGTGGTGGTTTTGTTTGTTAATTTCACCATTCACATAAAATTATGTAACCATATACCGTATTTTTCGGACTATAAGACGCTCTGGACCATAAGACGCACCTAGGTTTAGAAGAGAAAAAAAAGGAAAAAAACAAAAATACTAACCTAGTGCATTCATGGTCCAGGGGTGTCTTGTGGAGCTTCATACCCAAGCTGTCTATCAATTATGGAGCAGCAGTGGGGCAGTGTACTACACTAACTCCTGCTGCATCTGCCCCACCAGCTACACTTACTTCTGGGCAGCAGAAAGTCACATGCAAAATCACTATTGTAACACTGCCCTGCAACATCCAAGCATACCACTTTCTATTCCATATTATCAAACAGAAGTACCACAAGAACAAGCATACCCCACATACAGCTGCCACTGATAATGAGCCCCTCCATTGTAATAGGTGTATAGGGTGACTGACTGCATTCAGCATTCCCAGCTCTATTGGCTGCTGCTGTATAAATTCCCTCCAAGCTGCTCTTAAGATTCCAGCGAGAGCTGCCTGTGATCTGGCCACCTCAGCTTTATATAATCCATGGTTTTCACATGAATAGTAACTAACGAGCCCAGACCCCCCTGCACGTGGCGTCCGATCCGGCTTACCCTGCAAGAACTGTCTGCGATCTTGTCACCTTAGGATTAATGGTGTTGCAGTAAAAGACCACACATCCATAAGTAGTAACGAGTGCAGTTTCCCCTGCACGTGCCGTCTGCATCCTAGCCGGTTTGCACCGCCCCGAGCCCCATCCTGTTGGCCGTCAAGTACGCAACAGCTGTATTTGGCTGCGCTCACCACTAGCCGGTTTGCACCGCCCAGCGTCCCATCCTATTGGCTATCAAGTGCGCATCCACTGTAATTGGCTGCGCTGATCTCCACAGTTCTCCGAGAACTTGCATCTGCGACCAATTGGAGCAACTGTAATGTGAAAGACGCAGCAGGAGAGGCAAATGACGCCCGAAGATGAGCGCAGCCAATTACAGCAGATGCACACTGAGGACGGCCAATAGGATGGGACGCTGGGCGGTGCAAACCGGCTAGTGGTGAGCGCAGCCAATTACAGCGGATGCACACTGAGGACGGCCAATAGGATGGGACTCGGGGCGGTGCAAACCGGCTCGGATGCAGATGCCACGTGCAGGGGAAACTACTGTACGCTCGTTACTACTTATGGATGTGAGATCTTTCCCCGTAACACCATTAATCATAAGGTGACAAGATTGCAGGCAGTTCTTGCAGGGTAAGCCGGATCGGACGCCACGTGCAGGGGGGACTGGGCTCGTTACTACTTATGGATGTGAGATCTTTTTCCGCAACACCATTAATCCTAAGGTGACAAGTTCGCAGGCAGTTCTTGCAGGGTAAGCTGGATCGGACGCCACATGCAGGGGGGACTGGGCTCGTTAGTTTCTTTTCACGTGAAAACCATGGATTGTATAAAGCTGAGGTGGCCAGATCACAGGCAGCTCTCGCTGGAATCTTAAAGAGCAGCTTGGGGAATTCATACAGCGCTAGGGTAGGTTAACCAATAGGCAAATTTGAAGTCCAAAAATGTACATTTGGACTATAAGACGCACCCACTTTTCCACCCCACTTTTGGGGGAGAAAAAGTACGTCTTATAGTCCGAAAAATATGGTAAATAGCCAAATTAAGGTGTATCCATATGAATGGCCCACCCTGTACTGTGGCCTCCTCCTCCCCAATAGCCACCCTATTCCTCTCCAGATTTATTTTCTTTAACAGTTAGTGTGCAAAATCTGCACAGTGAATGTGAAGAAACAAATACGCCCAACTGCCACCGCCATAACAATTCACATGCACAACTCTTCTTCACCATGAAAAACACTTGTCGACCGCTATCTGTAAGAAAACAGAAGAGTGACAACACAAAAAAGAGATACCAATTTACATGCATTACCACATTCAATAACAGATATAAAATACTACCCATGAAATGCACACAAAGTGACCTGTAAAAAAAGATTGTTTATATATGTATACATATCATACTGAAAAAGAGAAAAAAAGTCAGACAAAAAGAGTAAGAAAGTTGCAAGGAGAAAGAACAAATACATGTTATAACAAACCCAATGCCAAACTCCTCTTCAACATGAAAAATACTTGTCGACCGGCCGCCATCTGTAAGAAAACAGAAGAGAGACAACACAGAAAAAGAGAAAACAGCATACATGCATTTACACATACAATGGAAGATATAAAATATTACACATTGCAAAACTAAAGAATACTACAGGGTGGGCCATTTATATGGATACACCTGATCTATGTATACACCCCATATACAACATCATACCATCAATTTTTTTGTTCCAACAGTCTTGGAGTGATCTATCCAATGTGGGTTAGTGTCAGACCAATAGTGGTGGTTTTGTTTGTTAATTTCACCATTCACATAAAATTATGTAACCATATAAATAGCCAAATTAAGGTGTATCCATATGAATGGCCCACCCTGTACTGTGGCCTCCTCCTCCCCAATAGCCACCCTATTCCTCTCCAGATTTATTTTCTATAGCAGTTAGTGTGCAAAACCTGCACAGTGAACGTGAAAAAACAAATACGCCCAACTGCCACCGCCATAACAATTCACATGCACAACTCTTCTTCACCATGAAAAACATTTGTCGACCGCCATTTCTAAGAAAACAGAAGAGAGACAACACAGAAAAAGAGAAAACAACATACATGCATTTACGCATACAATGAAAGATATAAATTATTACACATTTGTAAAACTAAAGGATACTACAGGGTGGGCCATTTATATGGATACACCTGATCTATGTATACACCCCATATACAACATCATACCATCAATTTTTTTGTTCCAACAGTCTTGGAGGGATCTATCCAATGTGGGTTAGTGTCAGACCAATAGTGGTGGTTTTGTTTGTTAATTTCACCATTCACATAAAATTATGTAACCATATAAATAGCCATATTAAGGTGTATCCATATGAATGGCCCACCCTGTACTGTGGCCTCCTCCTCCCCAATAGCCACCCTATTCCTCTCCAGATTTATTTTCTTTAACAGTTAGTGTGCAAAATCTGCACAGTGAATGTGAAGAAACAAATACGCCCAACTGCCACCGCCATAACAATTCACAAGCACAACTCTTTTCACCATGAAAAACACTTGTCGACCGCTATCTGTAAGAAAATAGAAGAGTGACAACACAAAAAAAAGAGATACCAATTTACATGCATTACCACATTCAATAACAGATATAAAATACTACCCATGAAATGCACACAAAGTGACCTGTAAGAAAAGATTGTTTATATATGCATACATATCATACTGAAAAAGAGAAAAAAAGTCAGACAAAAAGAGTAAGAAAGTTGCAAGGAGAAAGAACAAATACATGTTATAACAAACCCAATGCCAAACTCCTCTTCAACATGAAAAATACTTGTCGACCGGCCGCCATCTGTAAGAAAACAGAAGAGAGACAACACAGAAAAAGAGAAAACAGCATACATGCATTTACACATACAATGGAAGATATAAAATATTACACATTGCAAAACTAAAGAATACTACAGGGTGGGCCATTTATATGGATACACCTGATCTATGTATACACCCCATATACAACATCATACCATCAATTTTTTTTGTTCCAACAGTCTTGGAGTGATCTATCCAATGTGGGTTAGTGTCAGACCAATAGTGGTGGTTTTGTTTGTTAATTTCACCATTCACATAAACTTATGTAACCATATAAATAGCCAAATTAAGGTGTATCCATATGAATGGCCCACCCTGTACTGTGGCCTCCTCCTCCCCAATAGCCACCCTATTCCTCTCCAGATTTATTTTCTTTAGCAGTTAGTGTGCAAAACCTGCACAGTGAATGTGAAAAAACAAATACGCCCAACTGCCACCGCCATAACAATTCACATGCACAACTCTTCTTCACCATGAAAAACATTTGTCGACCGCCATCTGTAAGAAAACAGAAGAGAGACAACACAGAAAAAGAGAAAACAACATACATGCATTTACGCACACAATGAAAGATATAAAATATTACACATTTGTAAAACTAAAGGATACTACAGGGTGGGCCATTTATATGGATACACCTGATCTATGTATACACCCCATATACAACATCATACCATCAATTTTTTTGTTCCAACAGTCTTGGAGGGATCTATCCAATGTGGGTTAGTGTCAGACCAATAGTGGTGGTTTTGTTTGTTAATTTCACCATTCACATACAATTATGTAACCATATAAAATGCCATATTAGGGTGTATCCATATGAATGGCCCACCCTGTACTGTGGCCTCCTCCTCCCCAATAGCCACCCTATTCTTCTCCAGATTTATTTTCTTTAACAGTTAGTGTTAGTATTGGTCTGACACTAACCCACATTGGATAGATCCCTCCAAGACTGTTGGAACAAAAAAATTGATGGTATGATGTTGTATATGGGGTGTATACATAGATCAGGTGTATCCATATAAATGGCCCACCCTGTAGTATCCTTTAGTTTTACAAATGTGTAATATTTTATATCTTTCATTGTGTGCGTAAATGCATGTATGTTGTTATCTCTTTTTCTGTGTTGTCTCTCTTCTGTTTTCTTACAGATGGCGGTCGACAAATGTTTTTCATGGTGAAGAAGAGTTGTGCATGTGAATTGTTATGGCGGTGGCAGTTGGGCGTATTTGTTTTTTCACATTCACTGTGCAGGTTTTGCACACTAACTGTTAAAGAAAATAAATCTTGAGAGGAATAGGGTGGCTATTGGGGAGGAGGAGGCCACAGTACAGGGTGGGCCATTCATATGGATACACCTTAATTTGGCTATTTATATGGTTACATAAGTTTATGTGAATGGTGAAATTAACAAACAAAACCACCACTATTGGTCTGACACTAACCCACATTGGATAGATCACTCCAAGACTGTTGGAACAAAAAAATTGATAGTATGATGTTGTATATGGGGTGTATACGTAGATCAGGTGTATCCATATAAATGGCCCACCCTGTAGTATTCTTTAGTTTTGCAATGTGTAATATTTTATATCTTCCATTGTATGTGTAAATGCATGTATGCTGTTTTCTCTTTTTCTGTGTTGTCTCTCTTCTGTTTTCTTACAGATGGCGGCCGGTCGACAAGTATTTTTCATGTTGAAGAGGAGTTTGACATTGGGTTTGTTATAACATGTATTTGTTCTTTCTCCTTGCAACTTTCTTACTCTTTTTGTCTGACTTTTTTTTCTCTTTTTCAGTATGATATGTATGCATATATAAACAATCTTTTTTTACAGGTCACTTTGTGTGCATTTCATGGGTAGTATTTTATATCTGTTATTGTATGTGGTAATGCATGTAAATTGGTATCTCTTTTTTTTGTGTTGTCACTCTTCTGTTTTCTTACAGATAGCGGTCGACAAGTGTTTTTCATGGTGAAGAAGAGTTGTGCATGTGAATTGTTATGGCGGTGGCAGTTGGGCGTATTTGTTTCTTCACATTCACTGTGCAGATTCTGTACACTAACTGTTAAAGAAAATAAATCTGGAGAGGAATAGGGTGGCTATTGGGGAGGAGGAGGCCACAGTACAGGGTGGGCCATTCATATGGATACACCTTAATATGGCTATTTATATGGTTACATAATTTTATGTGAATGGTGAAATTAACAAACAAAACCACCACTATTGGTCTGACACTAACCCACATTGGATAGATCCCTCCAAGACTGTTGGAACAAAAAAATTGATGGTATGATGTTGTATATGGGGTGTATACATAGATCAGGTGTATCCATATAAATGGCCCACCCTGTAGTATCCTTTAGTTTTACAAATGTGTAATAATTTATATCTTTCATTGTATGCGTAAATGCATGTATGTTGTTTTCTCTTTTTCTGTGTTGTCTCTCTTCTGTTTTCTTACAAATGGCGGTCGACAAATGTTTTTCATGGTGAAGAAGATTTGTGCATGTGAATTGTTATGGCGGTGGCAGTTGGGCGTATTTGTTTCTTCACATTCACTGTGCAGATTCTGTACACTAACTGCTAAAGAAAATAAATCTGGAGAGGAATAGGGTGGCTATTGGGGAGGAGGAGGCCACAGTACAGGGTGGGCCATTCATATGGATACACCTTAATTTGGCTATTTATATGGTTACATAATTTTATGTGAATGGTGAAATCAACAAACAAAACCACCACTATTGGTCTGACACTAACCCACATTGGATAGATCACTCAAAGACTGTTGGAACAAAAAAATTGATGGTATGATGTTGTATATGGGGTGTATACATAGATCAGGTGTATCCATATAAATGGCCCACCCTGTAGTATTCCTCTCCAGATTTATTTTCTTTAACAGTTAGTGTGCAAAATCTGCACAGTGAATGTGAAGAAACAAATACGCCCAACTGCCACCGCCATAACAATTCACATGCACAACTCTTCTTCACCATGAAAAACACTTGTCGACCGCTATCTGTAAGAAAACAGAAGAGTGACAACACAAAAAAAAGAGATACCAATTTACATGCATTACCACATTCAATAACAGATATAAAATACTACCCATGAAATGCACACAAAGTGACCTGTAAAAAAAGATTGTTTATATATGCATACATATCATACTGAAAAAGAGAAAAAAAGTCAGACAAAAAGAGTAAGAAAGTTGCAAGGAGAAAGAACAAATACATGTTATAACAAACCCAATGCCAAACTCCTCTTCAACATGAAAAATACTTGTCGACCGGCCGCCATCTGTAAGAAAACAGAAGAGAGACAACACAGAAAAAGAGAAAACAGCATACATGCATTTACACATACAATGGAAGATATAAAATATTACACATTGCAAAACTAAAGAATACTACAGGGTGGGCCATTTATATGGATACACCTGATCTATGTATACACCCCATATACAACATCATACCATCAATTTTTTTTGTTCCAACAGTCTTGGAGTGATCTATCCAATGTGGGTTAGTGTCAGACCAATAGTGGTGGTTTTGTTTGTTAATTTCACCATTCACATAAACTTATGTAACCATATAAATAGCCAAATTAAGGTGTATCCATATGAATGGCCCACCCTGTACTGTGGCCTCCTCCTCCCCAATAGCCACCCTATTCTTCTCCAGATTTATTTTCTTTAACAGTTAGTGTGCAAAACCTGCACAGTGAATGTGAAAAACCAAATACGCCCAACTGCCACCGCCATAACAATTCACATGCACAACTCTTCTTCACCATGAAAAACATTTGTCGACCGCCATCTGTAAGAAAACAGAAGAGAGACAACACAGAAAAAGAGAAAACAACATACATGCATTTACACATACAATGGAAGATATAAAATATTACACATCTGCAAAACTAAAGGATACTACAGGGTGGGCCATTTATATGGATACACCTGATCTATGTATACACCCCATATACAACATCATACCATCAATTTTTTTGTTCCAACAGTCTTGGAGGGATCTATCCAATGTGGGTTAGTGTCAGACCAATAGTGGTGGTTTTGTTTGTTAATTTCACCATTCACATAAAATTATGTAACCATATAAATAGCCAAATTAAGGTGTATCCATATGAATGTCCCACCCTGTACTGTGGCCTCCTCCTCCCCAATACCCACCCTATTCCTCTCTAGATTTATTTTCTTTAACAGCTAGTGTGCAAAATCTGCACAGTGAATGTGAAGAAACAAATACGCCCAACTGCCACCGCCATAACAATTCACATGCACAACTCTTCTTCACCACGAAAAACACTTGTCGACCGCTATCTGTAAGAAAACAGAAGAGGGACAACACAAAAAAAAGAGATACCAATTTACATGCATTACCACATTCAATAACAGATATAAAATACTACCCATGAAATGCACACAAAGTGACCTGTAAAAAAAGATTGTTTATATATGCATACATATCATACTGAAAAAGAGAAAAAAAGTCAGACAAAAAGAGTAAGAAAGTTGCAAGGAGAAAGAACAAATACATGTTATAACAAACCCAATGCCAAACTCCTCTTCAACATGAAAAATACTTGTCGACCGGCCGCCATCTGTAAGAAAACAGAAGAGAGACAACACAGAAAAAGAGAAAACAGCATACATGCATTTACACATACAATGGAAGATATAAAATATTACACATTGCAAAACTAAAGAATACTACAGGGTGGGCCATTTATATGGATACACCTGATCTATGTATACACCCCATATACAACATCATACCATCAATTTTTTTTTCAACAGTCTTGGAGTGATCTATCCAATGTGGGTTAGTGTCAGACCAATAGTGGTGGTTTTGTTTGTTAATTTCACCATTCACATAAACTTATGTAACCATATAAATAGCCAAATTAAGGTGTATCCATATGAATGGCCCACCCTGTACTGTGGCCTCCTCCTCCCCAATAGCCACCCTATTCCTCTCCAGATTTATTTTCTTTAACAGTTAGTGTGCAAAACCTGCACAGTGAATGTGAAAAAACAAATACGCCCAACTGCCACCGCCATAACAATTCACATGCACAACTCTTCTTCACCATGAAAAACATTTGTCGCCCGCCATCTGTAAGAAAACAGAAGAGAGACAACACAGAAAAAGAGAAAAAAACATACATGCATTTACGCACACAATGAAAGATACAAAATATTACACATTTGTAAAACTAAAGGATACTACAGGGTGGGCCATTTATATGGATACACCTGATCTATGTATACACCCCATATACAACATCATACCATCATTTTTTTTGTTCCAACAGTCTTGGAGGGATCTATCCAATGTGGGTTAGTGTCAGACCAATAGTGGTGGTTTTGTTTGTTAATTTCACCATTCACATAAAATTATGTAACCATATAAATAGCCAAATTAAGGTGTATCCATATGAATGTCCCACCCTGTACTGTGGCCTCCTCCTCCCCAATACCCACCCTATTCCTCTCTAGATTTATTTTCTTTAACAGCTAGTGTGCAAAATCTGCACAGTGAATGTGAAGAAACAAATACGCCCAACTGCCACCGCCATAACAATTCACATGCACAACTCTTCTTCACCACGAAAAACACTTGTCGACCGCTATCTGTAAGAAAACAGAAGAGGGACAACACAAAAAAAAGAGATACCAATTTACATGCATTACCACATTCAATAACAGATATAAAATACTACCCATGAAATGCACACAAAGTGACCTGTAAAAAAAGATTGTTTATATATGCATACATATCATACTGAAAAAGAGAAAAAAAGTCAGACAAAAAGAGTAAGAAAGTTGCAAGGAGAAAGAACAAATACATGTTATAACAAACCCAATGCCAAACTCCTCTTCAACATGAAAAATACTTGTCGACCGGCCGCCATCTGTAAGAAAACAGAAGAGAGACAACACAGAAAAAGAGAAAACAGCATACATGCATTTACACATACAATGGAAGATATAAAATATTACACATTGCAAAACTAAAGAATACTACAGGGTGGGCCATTTATATGGATACACCTGATCTACGTATACACCCCATATACAACATCATACCATCAATTTTTTTGTTCCAACAGTCTTGGAGTGATCTATCCAATGTGGGTTAGTGTCAGACCAATAGTGGTGGTTTTGTTTGTTAATTTCACCATTCACATAAACTTATGTAACCGTATAAATAGCCAAATTAAGGTGTATCTATATGAATGGCCCACCCTGTACTGTGGCCTCCTCCTCCTCCCCAATAGCCACCCTATTCCTCTCCAGATTTATTTTCTTTAACAGTTAGTGTGCAAAATCTGCACAGTGAATGTGAAGAAACAAATGCGCCCAACTGCCACTGCCATAACAATTCACATGCACAACTCTTCTTCACCATGAAAAACACTTGTCGACCGCTATCTGTAAGAAAACAGAAGAGTGACAACACAAAAAAAGAGATACCAATTTACATGCATTACCACATTCAATAACAGATATAAAATACTACCCATGAAATGCACACAAAGTGACCTGTAAAAAAAGATTGTTTATATATGCATACATATCATACTGAAAAAGAGAAAAAAAGTCAGACAAAAAGAGTAAGAAAGTTGCAAGGAGAAAGAACAAATACATGTTATAACAAACCCAATGCCAAACTCCTCTTCAACATGAAAAATACTTGTCGACCGGCCGCCATCTGTAAGAAAACAGAAGAGAGACAACACAGAAAAAGAGAAAACAGCATACATGCATTTACACATACAATGGAAGATATAAAATATTACACATTGCAAAACTAAAGAATACTACAGGGTGGGCCATTTATATGGATACACCTGATCTACGTATACACCCCATATACAACATCATACCATCAATTTTTTTGTTCCAACAGTCTTGGAGTGATCTATCCAATGTGGGTTAGTGTCAGACCAATAGTGGTGGTTTTGTTTGTTAATTTCACCATTCACATAAACTTATGTAACCGTATAAATAGCCAAATTAAGGTGTATCTATATGAATGGCCCACCCTGTACTGTGGCCTCCTCCTCCTCCCCAATAGCCACCCTATTCCTCTCCAGATTTATTTTCTTTAACAGTTAGTGTGCAAAATCTGCACAGTGAATGTGAAGAAACAAATGCGCCCAACTGCCACTGCCATAACAATTCACATGCACAACTCTTCTTCACCATGAAAAACACTTGTCGACCGCTATCTGTAAGAAAACAGAAGAGTGACAACACAAAAAAAGAGATACCAATTTACATGCATTACCACATTCAATAACAGATATAAAATACTACCCATGAAATGCACACAAAGTGACCTGTAAAAAAAGATTGTTTATATATGCATACATATCATACTGAAAAAGAGAAAAAAAGTCAGACAAAAAGAGTAAGAAAGTTGCAAGGAGAAAGAACAAATACATGTTATAACAAACCCAATGCCAAACTCCTCTTCAACATGAAAAATACTTGTCGACCGGCCGCCATCTGTAAGAAAACAGAAGAGAGACAACACAGAAAAAGAGAAAACAGCATACATGCATTTACACATACAATGGAAGATATAAAATATTACACATTGCAAAACTAAAGAATACTACAGGGTGGGCCATTTATATGGATACACCTGATCTACGTATACACCCCATATACAACATCATACCATCAATTTTTTTGTTCCAACAGTCTTGGAGTGATCTATCCAATGTGGGTTAGTGTCAGACCAATAGTGGTGGTTTTGTTTGTTAATTTCACCAATCACATAAACTTATGTAACCGTATAAATAGCCAAATTAAGGTGTATCTATATGAATGGCCCACCCTGTACTGTGGCCTCCTCCTCCTCCCCAATAGCCACCCTATTCCTCTCCAGATTTATTTTCTTTAACAGTTAGTGTGCAAAATCTGCACAGTGAATGTGAAGAAACAAATACGCCCAACTGCCACCGCCATAACAATTCACATGCACAACTCTTCTTCACCATGAAAAACACTTGTCGACCGCTATCTGTAAGAAAACAGAAGAGTGACAACACAAAAAAAGAGATACCAATTTACATGCATTACCACATTCAATAACAGATATAAAATACTACCCATGAAATGCACACAAAGTGACCTGTAAAAAAAGATTGTTTATATATGCATACATATCATACTGAAAAAGAGAAAAAAAGTCAGACAAAAAGAGTAAGAAAGTTGCAAGGAGAAAGAACAAATACATGTTATAACAAACCCAATGCCAAACTCCTCTTCAACATGAAAAATACTTGCCGACCGGCCGCCATCTGTAAGAAAACAGAAGAGAGACAACACAGAAAAAGAGAAAACGGCATACATGCATTTACACATACAATGGAAGATATAAAATATTACACATTGCAAAACTAAAGGATACTACAGGGTGGGCCATTTATATGGATACACCTGATCTATGTATACTCCCCATATACAACATCATACCATCAATTTTTTTGTTCCAACAGTCTTGGAGTGATCTATCCAATGTGGGTTAGTGTCAGACCAATAGTGGTGGTTTTGTTTGTTAATTTCACCATTTACATAAACTTATGTAACCATATAAATAGCCAAATTAAGGTGTATCCATATGAATGGCCCACCCTGTACTGTGGCCTCCTCCTCCCCAATAGCCACCCTATTCTTCTCCAGATTTATTTTCTTTAACAGTTAGTGTGCAAAACCTGCACAGTGAATGTGAAAAACCAAATACGCCCAACTGCCACCGCCATAACAATTCACATGCACAACTCTTCTTCACCATGAAAAACATTTGTCGACCGCCATCTGTAAGAAAACAGAAGAGAGACAACACAGAAAAAGAGAAAACAACATACATGCATTTACACATACAATGGAAGATATAAAATATTACACATTTGCAAAACTAAAGGATACTACAGGGTGGGCCATTTATATGGATACACCTGATCTATGTATACACCCCATATACAACATCATACCATCAATTTTTTTGTTCCAACAGTCTTGGAGGGATCTATCTAATGTGGGTTAGTTTCAGACCAATAGTGGTGGTTTTGTTTGTTAATTTCACCATTCACATAAAATTATGTAACCATATACCGTATTTTTCGGACTATAAGACACTCTGGACCATAAGACGCACCTAGGTTTAGAAGAGAAAAAAAAGGAAAAAAACAAAAATACTAACCTAGTGCATCCATGGTCCAGGGGTGTCTTGTGGAGCTTCATACTCAAGCTGTCTATCAATTGTGGAGCAGCAGTGGGGCAGTGTACTACACTAACTCCTGCTGCATCTGCCCCACCAGCTACACTTACTTCTGGGCAGCAGAAAGTCACATGCAAAATCACTATTGTAACACTGCCCTGCAACATCCAAGCATACCACTTTCTATTCCATATTATCAAACAGAAGTACCACAAGAACAAGCATACCCCACATACAGCTGCCACTGATAATGAGCCCCTCCATTGTAATAGGTGTATAGGGTGACTGCATTCAGCATTCCCAGCTCTATTGGCTGCTGCTGTATAAATTCCCTCCAAGCTGCTCTTAAGATTCCAGCGAGAGCTGCCTGTGATCTGGCCACCTCAGCTTTATATAATCCATGGTTTTCACATGAATAGTAACTAACGAGCCCAGACCCCCCTGCACGTGGCGTCCGATCCGGCTTACCCTGCAAGAACTGTCTGCGATCTTGTCACCTTAGGATTAATGGTGTTGCAGTAAAAGACCACACATCCATAAGTAGTAACGAGTGCAGTTTCCCCTGCACGTGCCGTCTGCATCCTAGCCGGTTTGCACCGCCCCGAGCCCCATCCTGTTGGCCGTCAAGTACGCAACAGCTGTATTTGGCTGCGCTCACCACTAGCCGGTTTGCACCGCCCAGCGTCCCATCCTATTGGCTATCAAGTGCGCATCCACTGTAATTGGCTGCGCTGATCTCCACAGTTCTCCGAGAACTTGCATCTGCGACCAATTGGAGCAACTGTAATGTGAAAGACGCAGCAGGAGAGGCAAATGACGCCCGAAGATGAGCGCAGCCAATTACAGCAGATGCACACTGAGGACGGCCAATAGGATGGGACGCTGGGCGGTGCAAACCGGCTAGTGGTGAGCGCAGCCAATTACAGCGGATGCACACTGAGGACGGCCAATAGGATGGGACTCGGGGCGGTGCAAACCGGCTCGGATGCAGATGCCACGTGCAGGGGAAACTACTGTACGCTCGTTACTACTTATGGATGTGAGATCTTTCCCCGCAACACCATTAATCATAAGGTGACAAGATTGCAGGCAGTTCTTGCAGGGTAAGCCGGATCGGACGCCACGTGCAGGGGGGACTGGGCTCGTTACTACTTATGGATGTGAGATCTTTTCCCGCAACACCATTAATCCTAAGGTGACAAGTTCGCAGGCAGTTCTTGCAGGGTAAGCCGGATCGGACGCCACATGCAGGGGGGACTGGGCTCGTTAGTTTCTTTTCACGTGAAAACCATGGATTATATAAAGCTGAGGTGGCCAGATCACAGGCAGCTCTCGCTGGAATCTTAAAGAGCAGCTTGGGGAATTCATACAGCGCTAGGGTAGGGTAACCAATAGGCAAATTTGAAGTCCAAAAATGTACATTTGGACTATAAGACGCACCCACTTTTCCACCCCACTTTTGGGGGAGAAAAAGTACGTCTTATAGTCCGAAAAATATGGTAAATAGCCAAATTAAGGTGTATCCATATGAATGGCCCACCCTGTACTGTGGCCTCCTCCTCCCCAATAGCCACCCTATTCCTCTCCAGATTTATTTTCTTTAACAGTTAGTGTGCAAAATCTGCACAGTGAATGTGAAGAAACAAATACGCCCAACTGCCACCGCCATAACAATTCACATGCACAACTCTTCTTCACCATGAAAAACACTTGTCGACCGCTATCTGTAAGAAAACAGAAGAGTGACAACACAAAAAAAGAGATACCAATTTACATGCATTACCACATTCAATAACAGATATAAAATACTACCCATGAAATGCACACAAAGTGACCTGTAAAAAAAGATTGTTTATATATGTATACATATCGTACTGAAAAAGAGAAAAAAAGTCAGACAAAAAGAGTAAGAAAGTTGCAAGGAGAAAGAACAAATACATGTTATAACAAACCCAATGCCAAACTCCTCTTCAACATGAAAAATACTTGTCGACCGGCCGCCATCTGTAAGAAAACAGAAGAGAGACAACACAGAAAAAGAGAAAACAGCATACATGCATTTACACATACAATGGAAGATATAAAATATTACACATTGCAAAACTAAAGAATACTACAGGGTGGGCCATTTATATGGATACACCTGATCTATGTATACACCCCATATACAACATCATACCATCAATTTTTTTGTTCCAACAGTCTTGGAGTGATCTATCCAATGTGGGTTAGTGTCAGACCAATAGTGGTGGTTTTGTTTGTTGATTTCACCATTCACATAAAATTATGTAACCATATAAATAGCCAAATTAAGGTGTATCCATATGAATGGCCCACCCTGTACTGTGGCCTCCTCCTCCCCAATAGCCACCCTATTCCTCTCCAGATTTATTTTCTTTAGCAGTTAGTGTGCAAAACCTGCACAGTGAATGTGAAAAAACAAATACGCCCAACTGCCACCGCCATAACAATTCACATGCACAAATCTTCTTCACCATGAAAAACATTTGTCGACCGCCATTTGTAAGAAAACAGAAGAGAGACAACACAGAAAAAGAGAAAACAACATACATGCATTTACGCATACAATGAAAGATATAAATTATTACACATTTGTAAAACTAAAGGATACTACAGGGTGGGCCATTTATATGGATACACCTGATCTATGTATACACCCCATATACAACATCATACCATCAATTTTTTTGTTCCAACAGTCTTGGAGGGATCTATCCAATGTGGGTTAGTGTCAGACCAATAGTGGTGGTTTTGTTTGTTAATTTCACCATTCACATAAAATTATGTAACCATATAAATAGCCATATTAAGGTGTATCCATATGAATGGCCCACCCTGTACTGTGGCCTCCTCCTCCCCAATAGCCACCCTATTCCTCTCCAGATTTATTTTCTTTAACAGTTAGTGTACAGAATCTGCACAGTGAATGTGAAGAAACAAATACGCCCAACTGCCACCGCCATAATAATTCACATGCACAACTCTTCTTCACCATGAAAAACACTTGTCGACCGCTATCTGTAAGAAAACAGAAGAGTGACAACACAAAAAAAAGAGATACCAATTTACATGCATTACCACATACAATAACAGATATAAAATACTACCCATGAAATGCACACAAAGTGACCTGTAAAAAAAGATTGTTTATATATGCATACATATCATACTGAAAAAGAGAAAAAAAAGTCAGACAAAAAGAGTAAGAAAGTTGCAAGGAGAAAGAACAAATACATGTTATAACAAACCCAATGTCAAACTCCTCTTCAACATGAAAAATACTTGTCGACCGGCCGCCATCTGTAAGAAAACAGAAGAGAGACAACACAGAAAAAGAGAAAACAACATACATGCATTTACGCACACAATGAAAGATATAAAATATTACACATTTGTAAAACTAAAGGATACTACAGGGTGGGCCATTTATATGGATACACCTGATCTATGTATACACCCCATATACAACATCATACCATCAATTTTTTTGTTCCAACAGTCTTGGAGGGATCTATCCAATGTGGGTTAGTGTCAGACCAATAGTGGTGGTTTTGTTTGTTAATTTCACCATTCACATAAAATTATGTAACCATATAAATAGCCATATTAAGGTGTATCCATATGAATGGCCCACCCTGTACTGTGGCCTCCTCCTCCCCAATAGCCACCCTATTCCTCTCCAGATTTATTTTCTTTAACAGTTAGTATGCAAAATCTGCACAGTGAATGTGAAGAAACAAATACGCCCAACTGCCACCGCCATAACAATTCACATGCACAACTCTTCTTCACCATGAAAAACACTTGTCGACCGCTATCTGTAAGAAAACAGAAGAGTGACAACACAAAAAAAAGAGATACCAATTTACATGCATTACCACATTCAATAACAGATATAAAATACTACCCATGAAATGCACACAAAGTGACCTGTAAAAAAAGATTGTTTATATATGCATACATATCATACTGAAAAAGAGAAAAAAAGTCAGACAAAAAGAGTAAGAAAGTTGCAAGGAGAAAGAACAAATACATGTTATAACAAACCCAATGCCAAACTCCTCTTCAACATGAAAAATACTTGTCGACCGGCCACCATCTGTAAGAAAACAGAAGAGAGACAACACAGAAAAAGAGAAAACAGCATACATGCATTTACACATACAATGGAAGATATAAAATATTACACATTGCAAAACTAAAGAATACTACAGGGTGGGCCATTTATATGGATACACCTGATCTATGTATACACCCCATATACAACATCATACCATCAATTTTTTTGTTCCAACAGTCTTTGAGTGATCTATCCAATGTGGGTTAGTGTCAGACCAATAGTGGTGGTTTTGTTTGTTAATTTCACCGTTCACATAAACTTATGTAACCATATAAATAGCCAAATTAAGGTGTATCCATATGAATGGCCCACCCTGTACTGTGGCCTCCTCCTCCCCAATAGCCACCCTATTCCTCTCCAGATTTATTTTCTTTAACAGTTAGTGTGCAAAACCTGCACAGTGAATGTGAAAAAACAAATACGCCCAACTGCCACCGCCATAACAATTCACATGCACAACTCTTCTTCACCATGAAAAACATTTGTCGACCGCCATCTGTAAGAAAATAGAAGAGAGACAACACAGAAAAAGAGAAAACAACATACATGCATTTACGCACACAATGAAAGATATAAAATATTACACATTTGTAAAACTAAAGGATACTACAGGGTGGGCCATTTATATGGATACACCTGATCTATGTATACACCCCATATACAACATCATACCATAAATTTTTTTGTTCCAACAGTCTTGGAGGGATCTATCCAATGTGGGTTAGTGTCAGACCAATAGTGGTGGTTTTGTTTGTTAATTTCACCATTCACATAAAATTATGTAACCATATAAATAGCCAAATTAAGGTGTATCCATATGAATGTCCCACCCTGTACTGTGGCCTTCTCCTCCCCAATACCCACCCTATTCCTCTCTAGATTTATTTTCTTTAACAGTTAGTATGCAAAATCTGCACAGTGAATGTGAAGAAACAAATACGCCCAACTGCCACCGCCATAACAATTCACATGCACAACTCTTCTTCACCACGAAAAACACTTGTCGACCGCTATCTGTAAGAAAACAGAAGAGGGACAACACAAAAAAAAGAGATACCAATTTACATGCATTACCACATACAATAACAGATATAAAATACTACCCATGAAATGCACACAAAGTGACCTGTAAAAAAAGATTGTTTATATATGCATACATGTCATACTGAAAAAGAGAAAAAAAGTCAGACAAAAAGAGTAAGAAAGTTGCAAGGAGAAAGAACAAATACATGTTATAACAAACCCAATGCCAAACTCCTCTTCAACATGAAAAATACTTGTCGACCGGCCGCCATCTGTAAGAAAACAGAAGAGAGACAACACAGAAAAAGAGAAAACAGCATACATGCATTTACACATACAATGGAAGATATAAAATATTACACATTGCAAAACTAAAGGATACTACAGGGTGGGCCATTTATATGGATACACCTGATCTATGTATATTCCCCATATACAACATCATACCATCAATTTTTTTGTTCCAACAGTCTTGGAGTGATCTATCCAATGTGGGTTAGTGTCAGACCAATAGTGGTGGTTTTGTTTGTTAATTTCACCATTTACATAAACTTATGTAACCATATAAATAGCCAAATTAAGGTGTATCCATATGAATGGCCCACCCTGTACTGTGGCCTCCTCCTCCCCAATAGCCACCCTATTCTTCTCCAGATTTATTTTCTTTAACAGTTAGTGTGCAAAACCTGCACAGTGAATGTGAAAAACCAAATACGCCCAACTGCCACCGCCATAACAATTCACATGCACAACTCTTCTTCACCATGAAAAACATTTGTCGACCGCCATCTGTAAGAAAACAGAAGAGAGACAACACAGAAAAAGAGAAAACAACATACATGCATTTACACATACAATGGAAGATATAAAATATTACACATTTGCAAAACTAAAGGATACTACAGGGTGGGCCATTTATATGGATACACCTGATCTATGTATACACCCCATATACAACATCATACCATCAATTTTTTTGTTCCAACAGTCTTGGAGGGATCTATCTAATGTGGGTTAGTTTCAGACCAATAGTGGTGGTTTTGTTTGTTAATTTCACCATTCACATAAAATTATGTAACCATATACCGTATTTTTCGGACTATAAGACGCTCTGGACCATAAGACGCACCTAGGTTTAGAAGAGAAAAAAAAGGAAAAAAACAAAAATACTAACCTAGTGCATTCATGGTCCAGGGGTGTCTTGTGGAGCTTCATACCCAAGCTGTCTATCAATTATGGAGCAGCAGTGGGGCAGTGTACTACACTAACTCCTGCTGCATCTGCCCCACCAGCTACACTTACTTCTGGGCAGCAGAAAGTCACATGCAAAATCACTATTGTAACACTGCCCTGCAACATCCAAGCATACCACTTTCTATTCCATATTATCAAACAGAAGTACCACAAGAACAAGCATACCCCACATACAGCTGCCACTGATAATGAGCCCCTCCATTGTAATAGGTGTATAGGGTGACTGACTGCATTCAGCATTCCCAGCTCTATTGGCTGCTGCTGTATAAATTCCCTCCAAGCTGCTCTTAAGATTCCAGCGAGAGCTGCCTGTGATCTGGCCACCTCAGCTTTATATAATCCATGGTTTTCACATGAATAGTAACTAACGAGCCCAGACCCCCCTGCACGTGGCGTCCGATCCGGCTTACCCTGCAAGAACTGTCTGCGATCTTGTCACCTTAGGATTAATGGTGTTGCAGTAAAAGACCACACATCCATAAGTAGTAACGAGTGCAGTTTCCCCTGCACGTGCCGTCTGCATCCTAGCCGGTTTGCACCGCCCCGAGCCCCATCCTGTTGGCCGTCAAGTACGCAACAGCTGTATTTGGCTGCGCTCACCACTAGCCGGTTTGCACCGCCCAGCGTCCCATCCTATTGGCTATCAAGTGCGCATCCACTGTAATTGGCTGCGCTGATCTCCACAGTTCTCCGAGAACTTGCATCTGCGACCAATTGGAGCAACTGTAATGTGAAAGACGCAGCAGGAGAGGCAAATGACGCCCGAAGATGAGCGCAGCCAATTACAGCAGATGCACACTGAGGACGGCCAATAGGATGGGACGCTGGGCGGTGCAAACCGGCTAGTGGTGAGCGCAGCCAATTACAGCGGATGCACACTGAGGACGGCCAATAGGATGGGACTCGGGGCGGTGCAAACCGGCTCGGATGCAGATGCCACGTGCAGGGGAAACTACTGTACGCTCGTTACTACTTATGGATGTGAGATCTTTCCCCGCAACACCATTAATCATAAGGTGACAAGATTGCAGGCAGTTCTTGCAGGGTAAGCCGGATCGGACGCCACGTGCAGGGGGGACTGGGCTCGTTACTACTTATGGATGTGAGATCTTTTTCCGCAACACCATTAATCCTAAGGTGACAAGTTCGCAGGCAGTTCTTGCAGGGTAAGCCGGATCGGACGCCACATGCAGGGGGGACTGGGCTCGTTAGTTTCTTTTCACGTGAAAACCATGGATTGTATAAAGCTGAGGTGGCCAGATCACAGGCAGCTCTCGCTGGAATCTTAAAGAGCAGCTTGGGGAATTCATACAGCGCTAGGGTAGGTTAACCAATAGGCAAATTTGAAGTCCAAAAATGTACATTTGGACTATAAGACGCACCCACTTTTCCACCCCACTTTTGGGGGAGAAAAAGTACGTCTTATAGTCCGAAAAATATGGTAAATAGCCAAATTAAGGTGTATCCATATGAATGGCCCACCCTGTACTGTGGCCTCCTCCTCCCCAATAGCCACCCTATTCCTCTCCAGATTTATTTTCTTTAACAGTTAGTGTGCAAAATCTGCACAGTGAATGTGAAGAAACAAATACGCCCAACTGCCACCGCCATAACAATTCACATGCACAACTCTTCTTCACCATGAAAAACACTTGTCGACCGCTATCTGTAAGAAAACAGAAGAGTGACAACACAAAAAAGAGATACCAATTTACATGCATTACCACATTCAATAACAGATATAAAATACTACCCATGAAATGCACACAAAGTGACCTGTAAAAAAAGATTGTTTATATATGTATACATATCATACTGAAAAAGAGAAAAAAAGTCAGACAAAAAGAGTAAGAAAGTTGCAAGGAGAAAGAACAAATACATGTTATAACAAACCCAATGCCAAACTCCTCTTCAACATGAAAAATACTTGTCGACCGGCCGCCATCTGTAAGAAAACAGAAGAGAGACAACACAGAAAAAGAGAAAACAGCATACATGCATTTACACATACAATGGAAGATATAAAATATTACACATTGCAAAACTAAAGAATACTACAGGGTGGGCCATTTATATGGATACACCTGATCTATGTATACACCCCATATACAACATCATACCATCAATTTTTTTGTTCCAACAGTCTTGGAGTGATCTATCCAATGTGGGTTAGTGTCAGACCAATAGTGGTGGTTTTGTTTGTTAATTTCACCATTCACATAAAATTATGTAACCATATAAATAGCCAAATTAAGGTGTATCCATATGAATGGCCCACCCTGTACTGTGGCCTCCTCCTCCCCAATAGCCACCCTATTCCTCTCCAGATTTATTTTCTATAGCAGTTAGTGTGCAAAACCTGCACAGTGAACGTGAAAAAACAAATACGCCCAACTGCCACCGCCATAACAATTCACATGCACAACTCTTCTTCACCATGAAAAACATTTGTCGACCGCCATTTCTAAGAAAACAGAAGAGAGACAACACAGAAAAAGAGAAAACAACATACATGCATTTACGCATACAATGAAAGATATAAATTATTACACATTTGTAAAACTAAAGGATACTACAGGGTGGGCCATTTATATGGATACACCTGATCTATGTATACACCCCATATACAACATCATACCATCAATTTTTTTGTTCCAACAGTCTTGGAGGGATCTATCCAATGTGGGTTAGTGTCAGACCAATAGTGGTGGTTTTGTTTGTTAATTTCACCATTCACATAAAATTATGTAACCATATAAATAGCCATATTAAGGTGTATCCATATGAATGGCCCACCCTGTACTGTGGCCTCCTCCTCCCCAATAGCCACCCTATTCCTCTCCAGATTTATTTTCTTTAACAGTTAGTGTGCAAAATCTGCACAGTGAATGTGAAGAAACAAATACGCCCAACTGCCACCGCCATAACAATTCACAAGCACAACTCTTTTCACCATGAAAAACACTTGTCGACCGCTATCTGTAAGAAAATAGAAGAGTGACAACACAAAAAAAAGAGATACCAATTTACATGCATTACCACATTCAATAACAGATATAAAATACTACCCATGAAATGCACACAAAGTGACCTGTAAAAAAAGATTGTTTATATATGCATACATATCATACTGAAAAAGAGAAAAAAAGTCAGACAAAAAGAGTAAGAAAGTTGCAAGGAGAAAGAACAAATACATGTTATAACAAACCCAATGCCAAACTCCTCTTCAACATGAAAAATACTTGTCGACCGGCCGCCATCTGTAAGAAAACAGAAGAGAGACAACACAGAAAAAGAGAAAACAGCATACATGCATTTACACATACAATGGAAGATATAAAATATTACACATTGCAAAACTAAAGAATACTACAGGGTGGGCCATTTATATGGATACACCTGATCTATGTATACACCCCATATACAACATCATACCATCAATTTTTTTTGTTCCAACAGTCTTGGAGTGATCTATCCAATGTGGGTTAGTGTCAGACCAATAGTGGTGGTTTTGTTTGTTAATTTCACCATTCACATAAACTTATGTAACCATATAAATAGCCAAATTAAGGTGTATCCATATGAATGGCCCACCCTGTACTGTGGCCTCCTCCTCCCCAATAGCCACCCTATTCCTCTCCAGATTTATTTTCTTTAGCAGTTAGTGTGCAAAACCTGCACAGTGAATGTGAAAAAACAAATACGCCCAACTGCCACCGCCATAACAATTCACATGCACAACTCTTCTTCACCATGAAAAACATTTGTCGACCGCCATCTGTGGGAAAACAGAAGAGAGACAACACAAAAAAATAGATACCAATTTACATGCATTACCACATTCAATAACAGATATAAAATACTACCCATGAAATGCACACAAAGTGACCTGTAAAAAAAGATTGTTTATATATGCATACATATCATACTGAAAAAGAGAAAAAAAAGTCAGACAAAAAGAGTAAGAAAGTTGCAAGGAGAAAGAACAAATACATGTTATAACAAACCCAATGCCAAACTCCTTTTCAACATGAAAAATACTTGTCGACCGGCCGCCATCTGTAAGAAAACAGAAGAGAGACAACACAGAAAAAGAGAAAACAGCATACATGCATTTACACATACAATGGAAGATATAAAATATTACACATTGCAAAACTAAAGAATACTACAGGGTGGGCCATTTATATGGATACACCTGATCTACGTATACACCCCATATACAACATCATACCATCAATTTTTTTGTTCCAACAGTCTTGGAGTGATCTATCCAATGTGGGTTAGTGTCAGACCAATAGTGGTGGTTTTGTTTGTTAATTTCACCATTCACATAAACTTATGTAACCATATAAATAGCCAAATTAAGGTGTATCCATATAAATGGCCCACCCTGTACTGTGGCCTCCTCCTCCCCAATAGCCACCCTATTCCTCTCCAGATTTATTTTCTTTAACAGTTAGTGTGCAAAACCTGCACAGTGAATGTGAAAAAACAAATACGCCCAACTGCCACCGCCATAACAATTCACATGCACAACTCTTCTTCACCATGAAAAACATTTGTCGACCGCCATCTGTAAGAAAACAGAAGAGAGACAACACAGAAAAAGAGAAAACAACATACATGCATTTACGCACACAATGAAAGATATAAAATATTACACATTTGTAAAACTAAAGGATACTACAGGGTGGGCCATTTATATGGATACACCTGATCTATGTATACACCCCATATACAACATCATACCATCAATTTTTTTGTTCCAACAGTCTTGGAGGGATCTATCCAATGTGGGTTAGTGTCAGACCAATAGTGGTGGTTTTGTTTGTTAATTTCACCATTCACATACAATTATGTAACCATATAAAATGCCATATTAGGGTGTATCCATATGAATGGCCCACCCTGTACTGTGGCCTCCTCCTCCCCAATAGCCACCCTATTCTTCTCCAGATTTATTTTCTTTAACAGTTAGTGTTAGTATTGGTCTGACACTAACCCACATTGGATAGATCCCTCCAAGACTGTTGGAACAAAAAAATTGATGGTATGATGTTGTATATGGGGTGTATACATAGATCAGGTGTATCCATATAAATGGCCCACCCTGTAGTATCCTTTAGTTTTACAAATGTGTAATATTTTATATCTTTCATTGTGTGCGTAAATGCATGTATGTTGTTATCTCTTTTTCTGTGTTGTCTCTCTTCTGTTTTCTTACAGATGGCGGTCGACAAATGTTTTTCATGGTGAAGAAGAGTTGTGCATGTGAATTGTTATGGCGGTGGCAGTTGGGCGTATTTGTTTTTTCACATTCACTGTGCAGGTTTTGCACACTAACTGTTAAAGAAAATAAATCTTGAGAGGAATAGGGTGGCTATTGGGGAGGAGGAGGCCACAGTACAGGGTGGGCCATTCATATGGATACACCTTAATTTGGCTATTTATATGGTTACATAAGTTTATGTGAATGGTGAAATTAACAAACAAAACCACCACTATTGGTCTGACACTAACCCACATTGGATAGATCACTCCAAGACTGTTGGAACAAAAAAATTGATAGTATGATGTTGTATATGGGGTGTATACGTAGATCAGGTGTATCCATATAAATGGCCCACCCTGTAGTATTCTTTAGTTTTGCAATGTGTAATATTTTATATCTTCCATTGTATGTGTAAATGCATGTATGCTGTTTTCTCTTTTTCTGTGTTGTCTCTCTTCTGTTTTCTTACAGATGGCGGCCGGTCGACAAGTATTTTTCATGTTGAAGAGGAGTTTGACATTGGGTTTGTTATAACATGTATTTGTTCTTTCTCCTTGCAACTTTCTTACTCTTTTTGTCTGACTTTTTTTTCTCTTTTTCAGTATGATATGTATGCATATATAAACAATCTTTTTTTACAAGTCACTTTGTGTGCATTTCATGGGTAGTATTTTATATCTGTTATTGTATGTGGTAATGCATGTAAATTGGTATCTCTTTTTTTTGTGTTGTCACTCTTCTGTTTTCTTACAGATAGCGGTCGACAAGTGTTTTTCATGGTGAAGAAGAGTTGTGCATGTGAATTGTTATGGCGGTGGCAGTTGGGCGTATTTGTTTCTTCACATTCACTGTGCAGATTCTGTACACTAACTGTTAAAGAAAATAAATCTGGAGAGGAATAGGGTGGCTATTGGGGAGGAGGAGGCCACAGTACAGGGTGGGCCATTCATATGGATACACCTTAATATGGCTATTTATATGGTTACATAATTTTATGTGAATGGTGAAATTAACAAACAAAACCACCACTATTGGTCTGACACTAACCCACATTGGATAGATCCCTCCAAGACTGTTGGAACAAAAAAATTGATGGTATGATGTTGTATATGGGGTGTATACATAGATCAGGTGTATACATATAAATGGCCCACCCTGTAGTATCCTTTAGTTTTACAAATGTGTAATAATTTATATCTTTCATTGTATGCGTAAATGCATGTATGTTGTTTTCTCTTTTTCTGTGTTGTCTCTCTTCTGTTTTCTTACAAATGGCGGTCGACAAATGTTTTTCATGGTGAAGAAGATTTGTGCATGTGAATTGTTATGGCGGTGGCAGTTGGGCGTATTTGTTTTTTCACATTCACTGTGCAGGTTTTGCACACTAACTGCTAAAGAAAATAAATCTGGAGAGGAATAGGGTGGCTATTGGGGAGGAGGAGGCCACAGTACAGGGTGGGCCATTCATATGGATACACCTTAATTTGGCTATTTATATGGTTACATAATTTTATGTGAATGGTGAAATCAACAAACAAAACCACCACTATTGGTCTGACACTAACCCACATTGGATAGATCACTCAAAGACTGTTGGAACAAAAAAATTGATGGTATGATGTTGTATATGGGGTGTATACATAGATCAGGTGTATCCATATAAATGGCCCACCCTGTAGTATTCCTCTCCAGATTTATTTTCTTTAACAGTTAGTGTGCAAAATCTGCACAGTGAATGTGAAGAAACAAATACGCCCAACTGCCACCGCCATAACAATTCACATGCACAACTCTTCTTCACCATGAAAAACACTTGTCGACCGCTATCTGTAAGAAAACAGAAGAGTGACAACACAAAAAAAAGAGATACCAATTTACATGCATTACCACATTCAATAACAGATATAAAATACTACCCATGAAATGCACACAAAGTGACCTGTAAAAAAAGATTGTTTATATATGCATACATATCATACTGAAAAAGAGAAAAAAAGTCAGACAAAAAGAGTAAGAAAGTTGCAAGGAGAAAGAACAAATACATGTTATAACAAACCCAATGCCAAACTCCTCTTCAACATGAAAAATACTTGTCGACCGGCCGCCATCTGTAAGAAAACAGAAGAGAGACAACACAGAAAAAGAGAAAACAGCATACATGCATTTACACATACAATGGAAGATATAAAATATTACACATTGCAAAACTAAAGAATACTACAGGGTGGGCCATTTATATGGATACACCTGATCTATGTATACACCCCATATACAACATCATACCATCAATTTTTTTTGTTCCAACAGTCTTGGAGTGATCAATCCAATGTGGGTTAGTGTCAGACCAATAGTGGTGGTTTTGTTTGTTAATTTCACCATTCACATAAACTTATGTAACCATATAAATAGCCAAATTAAGGTGTATCCATATGAATGGCCCACCCTGTACTGTGGCCTCCTCCTCCCCAATAGCCACCCTATTCTTCTCCAGATTTATTTTCTTTAACAGTTAGTGTGCAAAACCTGCACAGTGAATGTGAAAAACCAAATACGCCCAACTGCCACCGCCATAACAATTCACATGCACAACTCTTCTTCACCATGAAAAACATTTGTCGACCGCCATCTGTAAGAAAACAGAAGAGAGACAACACAGAAAAAGAGAAAACAACATACATGCATTTACACATACAATGGAAGATATAAAATATTACACATCTGCAAAACTAAAGGATACTACAGGGTGGGCCATTTATATGGATACACCTGATCTATGTATACACCCCATATACAACATCATACCATCAATTTTTTTGTTCCAACAGTCTTGGAGGGATCTATCCAATGTGGGTTAGTGTCAGACCAATAGTGGTGGTTTTGTTTGTTAATTTCACCATTCACATAAAATTATGTAACCATATAAATAGCCAAATTAAGGTGTATCCATATGAATGTCCCACCCTGTACTGTGGCCTCCTCCTCCCCAATACCCACCCTATTCCTCTCTAGATTTATTTTCTTTAACAGCTAGTGTGCAAAATCTGCACAGTGAATGTGAAGAAACAAATACGCCCAACTGCCACCGCCATAACAATTCACATGCACAACTCTTCTTCACCACGAAAAACACTTGTCGACCGCTATCTGTAAGAAAACAGAAGAGGGACAACACAAAAAAAAGAGATACCAATTTACATGCATTACCACATTCAATAACAGATATAAAATACTACCCATGAAATGCACACAAAGTGACCTGTAAAAAAAGATTGTTTATATATGCATACATATCATACTGAAAAAGAGAAAAAAAGTCAGACAAAAAGAGTAAGAAAGTTGCAAGGAGAAAGAACAAATACATGTTATAACAAACCCAATGCCAAACTCCTCTTCAACATGAAAAATACTTGCCGACCGGCCGCCATCTGTAAGAAAACAGAAGAGAGACAACACAGAAAAAGAGAAAACAGCATACATGCATTTACACATACAATGGAAGATATAAAATATTACACATTGCAAAACTAAAGGATACTACAGGGTGGGCCATTTATATGGATACACCTGATCTATGTATACTCCCCATATACAACATCATACCATCAATTTTTTTGTTCCAACAGTCTTGGAGTGATCTATCCAATGTGGGTTAGTGTCAGACCAATAGTGGTGGTTTTGTTTGTTAATTTCACCATTTACATAAACTTATGTAACCATATAAATAGCCAAATTAAGGTGTATCCATATGAATGGCCCACCCTGTACTGTGGCCTCCTCCTCCCCAATAGCCACCCTATTCTTCTCCAGATTTATTTTCTTTAACAGTTAGTGTGCAAAACCTGCACAGTGAATGTGAAAAACCAAATACGCCCAACTGCCACCGCCATAACAATTCACATGCACAACTCTTCTTCACCATGAAAAACATTTGTCGACCGCCATCTGTAAGAAAACAGAAGAGAGACAACACAGAAAAAGAGAAAACAACATACATGCATTTACACATACAATGGAAGATATAAAATATTACACATTTGCAAAACTAAAGGATACTACAGGGTGGGCCATTTATATGGATACACCTGATCTATGTATACACCCCATATACAACATCATACCATCAATTTTTTTGTTCCAACAGTCTTGGAGGGATCTATCTAATGTGGGTTAGTTTCAGACCAATAGTGGTGGTTTTGTTTGTTAATTTCACCATTCACATAAAATTATGTAACCAAATACCGTATTTTTCGGACTATAAGACACTCTGGACCATAAGACGCACCTAGGTTTAGAAGAGAAAAAAAAGGAAAAAAACAAAAATACTAACCTAGTGCATCCATGGTCCAGGGGTGTCTTGTGGAGCTTCATACTCAAGCTGTCTATCAATTGTGGAGCAGCAGTGGGGCAGTGTACTACACTAACTCCTGCTGCATCTGCCCCACCAGCTACACTTACTTCTGGGCAGCAGAAAGTCACATGCAAAATCACTATTGTAACACTGCCCTGCAACATCCAAGCATACCACTTTCTATTCCATATTATCAAACAGAAGTACCACAAGAACAAGCATACCCCACATACAGCTGCCACTGATAATGAGCCCCTCCATTGTAATAGGTGTATAGGGTGACTGCATTCAGCATTCCCAGCTCTATTGGCTGCTGCTGTATAAATTCCCTCCAAGCTGCTCTTAAGATTCCAGCGAGAGCTGCCTGTGATCTGGCCACCTCAGCTTTATATAATCCATGGTTTTCACATGAATAGTAACTAACGAGCCCAGACCCCCCTGCACGTGGCGTCCGATCCGGCTTACCCTGCAAGAACTGTCTGCGATCTTGTCACCTTAGGATTAATGGTGTTGCAGTAAAAGACCACACATCCATAAGTAGTAACGAGTGCAGTTTCCCCTGCACGTGCCGTCTGCATCCTAGCCGGTTTGCACCGCCCCGAGCCCCATCCTGTTGGCCGTCAAGTACGCAACAGCTGTATTTGGCTGCGCTCACCACTAGCCGGTTTGCACCGCCCAGCGTCCCATCCTATTGGCTATCAAGTGCGCATCCACTGTAATTGGCTGCGCTGATCTCCACAGTTCTCCGAGAACTTGCATCTGCGACCAATTGGAGCAACTGTAATGTGAAAGACGCAGCAGGAGAGGCAAATGACGCCCGAAGATGAGCGCAGCCAATTACAGCAGATGCACACTGAGGACGGCCAATAGGATGGGACGCTGGGCGGTGCAAACCGGCTAGTGGTGAGCGCAGCCAATTACAGCGGATGCACACTGAGGACGGCCAATAGGATGGGACTCGGGGCGGTGCAAACCGGCTCGGATGCAGATGCCACGTGCAGGGGAAACTACTGTACGCTCGTTACTACTTATGGATGTGAGATCTTTCCCCGCAACACCATTAATCATAAGGTGACAAGATTGCAGGCAGTTCTTGCAGGGTAAGCCGGATCGGACGCCACGTGCAGGGGGGACTGGGCTCGTTACTACTTATGGATGTGAGATCTTTTTCCGCAACACCATTAATCCTAAGGTGACAAGTTCGCAGGCAGTTCTTGCAGGGTAAGCCGGATCGGACGCCACATGCAGGGGGGACTGGGCTCGTTAGTTTCTTTTCACGTGAAAACCATGGATTATATAAAGCTGAGGTGGCCAGATCACAGGCAGCTCTCGCTGGAATCTTAAAGAGCAGCTTGGGGAATTCATACAGCGCTAGGGTAGGGTAACCAATAGGCAAATTTGAAGTCCAAAAATGTACATTTGGACTATAAGACGCACCCACTTTTCCACCCCACTTTTGGGGGAGAAAAAGTACGTCTTATAGTCCGAAAAATATGGTAAATAGCCAAATTAAGGTGTATCCATATGAATGGCCCACCCTGTACTGTGGCCTCCTCCTCCCCAATAGCCACCCTATTCCTCTCCAGATTTATTTTCTTTAACAGTTAGTGTGCAAAATCTGCACAGTGAATGTGAAGAAACAAATACGCCCAACTGCCACCGCCATAACAATTCACATGCACAACTCTTCTTCACCATGAAAAACACTTGTCGACCGCTATCTGTAAGAAAACAGAAGAGTGACAACACAAAAAAAGAGATACCAATTTACATGCATTACCACATTCAATAACAGACATAAAATACTACCCATGAAATGCACACAAAGTGACCTGTAAAAAAAGATTGTTTATATATGTATACATATCATACTGAAAAAGAGAAAAAAAGTCAGACAAAAAGAGTAAGAAAGTTGCAAGGAGAAAGAACAAATACATGTTATAACAAACCCAATGCCAAACTCCTCTTCAACATGAAAAATACTTGTCGACCGGCCGCCATCTGTAAGAAAACAGAAGAGAGACAACACAGAAAAAGAGAAAACAGCATACATGCATTTACACATACAATGGAAGATATAAAATATTACACATTGCAAAACTAAAGAATACTACAGGGTGGGCCATTTATATGGATACACCTGATCTATGTATACACCCCATATACAACATCATACCATCAATTTTTTTGTTCCAACAGTCTTGGAGTGATCTATCCAATGTGGGTTAGTGTCAGACCAATAGTGGTGGTTTTGTTTGTTGATTTCACCATTCACATAAAATTATGTAACCATATAAATAGCCAAATTAAGGTGTATCCATATGAATGGCCCACCCTGTACTGTGGCCTCCTCCTCCCCAATAGCCACCCTATTCCTCTCCAGATTTATTTTCTTTAGCAGTTAGTGTGCAAAACCTGCACAGTGAATGTGAAAAAACAAATACGCCCAACTGCCACCGCCATAACAATTCACATGCACAAATCTTCTTCACCATGAAAAACATTTGTCGACCGCCATTTGTAAGAAAACAGAAGAGAGACAACACAGAAAAAGAGAAAACAACATACATGCATTTACGCATACAATGAAAGATATAAATTATTACACATTTGTAAAACTAAAGGATACTACAGGGTGGGCCATTTATATGGATACACCTGATCTATGTATACACCCCATATACAACATCATACCATCAATTTTTTTGTTCCAACAGTCTTGGAGGGATCTATCCAATGTGGGTTAGTGTCAGACCAATAGTGGTGGTTTTGTTTGTTAATTTCACCATTCACATAAAATTATGTAACCATATAAATAGCCATATTAAGGTGTATCCATATGAATGGCCCACCCTGTACTGTGGCCTCCTCCTCCCCAATAGCCACCCTATTCCTCTCCAGATTTATTTTCTTTAACAGTTAGTGTACAGAATCTGCACAGTGAATGTGAAGAAACAAATACGCCCAACTGCCACCGCCATAATAATTCACATGCACAACTCTTCTTCACCATGAAAAACACTTGTCGACCGCTATCTGTAAGAAAACAGAAGAGTGACAACACAAAAAAAAGAGATACCAATTTACATGCATTACCACATACAATAACAGATATAAAATACTACCCATGAAATGCACACAAAGTGACCTGTAAAAAAAGATTGTTTATATATGCATACATATCATACTGAAAAAGAGAAAAAAAAGTCAGACAAAAAGAGTAAGAAAGTTGCAAGGAGAAAGAACAAATACATGTTATAACAAACCCAATGTCAAACTCCTCTTCAACATGAAAAATACTTGTCGACCGGCCGCCATCTGTAAGAAAACAGAAGAGAGACAACACAGAAAAAGAGAAAACAGCATACATGCATTTACACATACAATGGAAGATATAAAATATTACACATTGCAAAACTAAAGAATACTACAGGGTGGGCCATTTATATGGATACACCTGATCTACGTATACACCCCATATACAACATCATACTATCAATTTTTTTGTTCCAACAGTCTTGGAGTGATCTATCCAATGTGGGTTAGTGTCAGACCAATAGTGGTGGTTTTGTTTGTTAATTTCACCATTCACATAAACTTATGTAACCATATAAATAGCCAAATTAAGGTGTATCCATATGAATGGCCCACCCTGTACTGTGGCCTCCTCCTCCCCAATAGCCACCCTATTCCTCTCAAGATTTATTTTCTTTAACAGTTAGTGTGCAAAACCTGCACAGTGAATGTGAAAAAACAAATACGCCCAACTGCCACCGCCATAACAATTCACATGCACAACTCTTCTTCACCATGAAAAACACTTGTCGACCGCTATCTGTAAGAAAACAGAAGAGTGACAACACAAAAAAAAGAGATACCAATTTACATGCATTACCACATTCAATAACAGATATAAAATACTACCCATGAAATGCACACAAAGTGACCTGTAAAAAAAGATTGTTTATATATGCATACATATCATACTGAAAAAGAGAAAAAAAGTCAGACAAAAAGAGTAAGAAAGTTGCAAGGAGAAAGAACAAATACATGTTATAACAAACCCAATGCCAAACTCCTCTTCAACATGAAAAATACTTGTCGACCGGCCACCATCTGTAAGAAAACAGAAGAGAGACAACACAGAAAAAGAGAAAACAGCATACATGCATTTACACATACAATGGAAGATATAAAATATTACACATTGCAAAACTAAAGAATACTACAGGGTGGGCCATTTATATGGATACACCTGATCTATGTATACACCCCATATACAACATCATACCATCAATTTTTTTGTTCCAACAGTCTTTGAGTGATCTATCCAATGTGGGTTAGTGTCAGACCAATAGTGGTGGTTTTGTTTGTTAATTTCACCGTTCACATAAACTTATGTAACCATATAAATAGCCAAATTAAGGTGTATCCATATGAATGGCCCACCCTGTACTGTGGCCTCCTCCTCCCCAATAGCCACCCTATTCCTCTCCAGATTTATTTTCTTTAACAGTTAGTGTGCAAAACCTGCACAGTGAATGTGAAAAAACAAATACGCCCAACTGCCACCGCCATAACAATTCACATGCACAACTCTTCTTCACCATGAAAAACATTTGTCGACCGCCATCTGTAAAGAAACAGAAGAGAGACAACACAGAAAAAGAGAAAACAACATACATGCATTTACGCACACAATGAAAGATATAAAATATTACACATTTGTAAAACTAAAGGATACTACAGGGTGGGCCATTTATATGGATACACCTGATCTATGTATACACCCCATATACAACATCATACCATCAATTTTTTTGTTCCAACAGTCTTGGAGGGATCTATCCAATGTGGGTTAGTGTCAGACCAATAGTGGTGGTTTTGTTTGTTAATTTCACCATTCACATAAAATTATGTAACCATATAAATAGCCAAATTAAGGTGTATCCATATGAATGTCCCACCCTGTACTGTGGCCTCCTCCTCCCCAATACCCACCCTATTCCTCTCTAGATTTATTTTCTTTAACAGTTAGTGTGCAAAATCTGCACAGTGAATGTGAAGAAACAAATACGCCCAACTGCCACCGCCATAACAATTCACATGCACAACTCTTCTTCACCACGAAAAACACTTGTCGACCGCTATCTGTAAGAAAACAGAAGAGGGACAACACAAAAAAAAGAGATACCAATTTACATGCATTACCACATACAATAACAGATATAAAATACTACCCATGAAATGCACACAAAGTGATCTGTAAAAAAAGATTGTTTATATATCCATACATATCATACTAAAAAAGAGAAAAAAAGTCAGACAAAAAGAGTAAGAAAGTTGCAAGGAAAAAGAACAAATACATGTTATAACAAACCCAATGCCAAACTCCTCTTCAACATGAAAAATACTTGCCGACCGACCGCCATCTGTAAGAAAACAGAAGAAAGACAACACAGAAAAAGAGAAAACAACATACATGCATTTACACATACAATGGAAGATATAAAATATTACACATTGCAAACTAAAGGATACTACAGGGTGGGCCATTTATATGGATACACCTGATCTATGTATACTCCCCATATACAACATCATACCATCAATTTTTTTGTTCCAACAGTCTTGGAGTGATCTATCCAATGTGGGTTAGTGTCAGACCAATAGTGGTGGTTTTGTTTGTTAATTTCACCATTTACATAAACTTATGTAACCATATAAATAGCCAAATTAAGGTGTATCCACATGAATGGCCCACCCTGTACTGTGGCCTCCTCCTCCCCAATAGCCACCCTATTCTTCTCCAGATTTATTTTCTTTAACAGTAAGGGCCCGTTCACACTGCACGCGTTTCCAGCCGCGTTTTGGAAACGCGTGCTGGTGGCCAAAACGCACGACATCAGACATTGCATAGAGTGCAATGTCTGATGTTCACACTGCATGCGTTCCGGACCTGTGCGGTCCGGGAACGCATGCTGCACGCAGATTTTTCAAAAACGCGTGGTTGTCCCATTCACTTTTCAGTGATGGGATCAGCCACGCAACGCACACAAACGCGGATGGCCATGCGTTCGTACGCGTTGCGGTCCGCACGCGTTCCGCACGCATAGCTATCCGCATTTCTGATCTGAACGGGCCCTTAGTGTGCAAAACCTGCACAGTGAATGTGAAAAACCAAATACGCCCAACTGCCACCGCCATAACAATTCACATTTACAACTCTTCTTCACCATGAAAAACATTTGTCGACCGCCATCTGTAAGAAAACAGAAGAGAGACAACACAGAAAAAGAGAAAACAACATACATGCATTTACACATACAATGGAAGATATAAAATATTACACATTTGCAAAACTAAAGGATACTACAGGGTGGGCCATTTATATGGATACACCTGATCTATGTATACACCCCATATACAACATCATACCATCAATTTTTTTGCTCCAACAGTCTTGGAGTGATCTATCCAATGTGGGTTAGTGTCAGACCAATAGTGGTGGTTTTGTTTGTTAATTTCACCATTCACATAAACTTATGTAACCATATAAATAGCCAAATTAAGGTGTATCCATATGAATGGCCCACCCTGTACTGTGGCCTCCTCCTCCCCAATAGCCACCCTATTCCTCTCCAGATTTATTTTCTTTAGCAGTTAGTGTGCAAAACCTGCACAGTGAATGTGAAAAAACAAATACGCCCAACTGCCACCGCCATAATAATTCACATGCACAACTCTTCTTCACCATGAAAAACACTTGTCGACCGCTATCTGTAAGAAAACAGAAGAGTGACAACACAAAAAAAAGAGATACCAATTTACATGCATTACCACATACAATAACAGATATAAAATACTACCCATGAAATGCACACAAAGTGACCTGTAAAAAAAGATTGTTTATATATGCATACATATCATACTGAAAAAGAGAAAAAAAAGTCAGACAAAAAGAGTAAGAAAGTTGCAAGGAGAAAGAACAAATACATGTTATAACAAACCCAATGTCAAACTCCTCTTCAACATGAAAAATACTTGTCGACCGGCCGCCATCTGTAAGAAAACAGAAGAGAGACAACACAGAAAAAGAGAAAACAGCATACATGCATTTACACATACAATGGAAGATATAAAATATTACACATTGCAAAACTAAAGAATACTACAGGGTGGGCCATTTATATGGATACACCTGATCTACGTATACACCCCATATACAACATCATACTATCAATTTTTTTGTTCCAACAGTCTTGGAGTGATCTATCCAATGTGGGTTAGTGTCAGACCAATAGTGGTGGTTTTGTTTGTTAATTTCACCATTCACATAAACTTATGTAACCATATAAATAGCCAAATTAAGGTGTATCCATATGAATGGCCCACCCTGTACTGTGGCCTCCTCCTCCCCAATAGCCACCCTATTCCTCTCAAGATTTATTTTCTTTAACAGTTAGTGTGCAAAACCTGCACAGTGAATGTGAAAAAACAAATACGCCCAACTGCCACCGCCATAACAATTCACATGCACAACTCTTCTTCACCATGAAAAACACTTGTCGACCGCTATCTGTAAGAAAACAGAAGAGTGACAACACAAAAAAAAGAGATACCAATTTACATGCATTACCACATTCAATAACAGATATAAAATACTACCCATGAAATGCACACAAAGTGACCTGTAAAAAAAGATTGTTTATATATGCATACATATCATACTGAAAAAGAGAAAAAAAGTCAGACAAAAAGAGTAAGAAAGTTGCAAGGAGAAAGAACAAATACATGTTATAACAAACCCAATGCCAAACTCCTCTTCAACATGAAAAATACTTGTCGACCGGCCACCATCTGTAAGAAAACAGAAGAGAGACAACACAGAAAAAGAGAAAACAGCATACATGCATTTACACATACAATGGAAGATATAAAATATTACACATTGCAAAACTAAAGAATACTACAGGGTGGGCCATTTATATGGATACACCTGATCTATGTATACACCCCATATACAACATCATACCATCAATTTTTTTGTTCCAACAGTCTTTGAGTGATCTATCCAATGTGGGTTAGTGTCAGACCAATAGTGGTGGTTTTGTTTGTTAATTTCACCGTTCACATAAACTTATGTAACCATATAAATAGCCAAATTAAGGTGTATCCATATGAATGGCCCACCCTGTACTGTGGCCTCCTCCTCCCCAATAGCCACCCTATTCCTCTCCAGATTTATTTTCTTTAACAGTTAGTGTGCAAAACCTGCACAGTGAATGTGAAAAAACAAATACGCCCAACTGCCACCGCCATAACAATTCACATGCACAACTCTTCTTCACCATGAAAAACATTTGTCGACCGCCATCTGTAAAGAAACAGAAGAGAGACAACACAGAAAAAGAGAAAACAACATACATGCATTTACGCACACAATGAAAGATATAAAATATTACACATTTGTAAAACTAAAGGATACTACAGGGTGGGCCATTTATATGGATACACCTGATCTATGTATACACCCCATATACAACATCATACCATCAATTTTTTTGTTCCAACAGTCTTGGAGGGATCTATCCAATGTGGGTTAGTGTCAGACCAATAGTGGTGGTTTTGTTTGTTAATTTCACCATTCACATAAAATTATGTAACCATATAAATAGCCAAATTAAGGTGTATCCATATGAATGTCCCACCCTGTACTGTGGCCTCCTCCTCCCCAATACCCACCCTATTCCTCTCTAGATTTATTTTCTTTAACAGTTAGTGTGCAAAATCTGCACAGTGAATGTGAAGAAACAAATACGCCCAACTGCCACCGCCATAACAATTCACATGCACAACTCTTCTTCACCACGAAAAACACTTGTCGACCGCTATCTGTAAGAAAACAGAAGAGGGACAACACAAAAAAAAGAGATACCAATTTACATGCATTACCACATACAATAACAGATATAAAATACTACCCATGAAATGCACACAAAGTGATCTGTAAAAAAAGATTGTTTATATATCCATACATATCATACTAAAAAAGAGAAAAAAAGTCAGACAAAAAGAGTAAGAAAGTTGCAAGGAAAAAGAACAAATACATGTTATAACAAACCCAATGCCAAACTCCTCTTCAACATGAAAAATACTTGCCGACCGACCGCCATCTGTAAGAAAACAGAAGAAAGACAACACAGAAAAAGAGAAAACAACATACATGCATTTACACATACAATGGAAGATATAAAATATTACACATTGCAAACTAAAGGATACTACAGGGTGGGCCATTTATATGGATACACCTGATCTATGTATACTCCCCATATACAACATCATACCATCAATTTTTTTGTTCCAACAGTCTTGGAGTGATCTATCCAATGTGGGTTAGTGTCAGACCAATAGTGGTGGTTTTGTTTGTTAATTTCACCATTTACATAAACTTATGTAACCATATAAATAGCCAAATTAAGGTGTATCCACATGAATGGCCCACCCTGTACTGTGGCCTCCTCCTCCCCAATAGCCACCCTATTCTTCTCCAGATTTATTTTCTTTAACAGTAAGGGCCCGTTCACACTGCACGCGTTTCCAGCCGCGTTTTGGAAACGCGTGCTGGTGGCCAAAACGCACGACATCAGACATTGCATAGAGTGCAATGTCTGATGTTCACACTGCATGCGTTCCGGACCTGTGCGGTCCGGGAACGCATGCTGCACGCAGATTTTTCAAAAACGCGTGGTTGTCCCATTCACTTTTCAGTGATGGGATCAGCCACGCAACGCACACAAACGCGGATGGCCATGCGTTCGTACGCGTTGCGGTCCGCACGCGTTCCGCACGCATAGCTATCCGCATTTCTGATCTGAACGGGCCCTTAGTGTGCAAAACCTGCACAGTGAATGTGAAAAACCAAATACGCCCAACTGCCACCGCCATAACAATTCACATTTACAACTCTTCTTCACCATGAAAAACATTTGTCGACCGCCATCTGTAAGAAAACAGAAGAGAGACAACACAGAAAAAGAGAAAACAACATACATGCATTTACACATACAATGGAAGATATAAAATATTACACATTTGCAAAACTAAAGGATACTACAGGGTGGGCCATTTATATGGATACACCTGATCTATGTATACACCCCATATACAACATCATACCATCAATTTTTTTGCTCCAACAGTCTTGGAGTGATCTATCCAATGTGGGTTAGTGTCAGACCAATAGTGGTGGTTTTGTTTGTTAATTTCACCATTCACATAAACTTATGTAACCATATAAATAGCCAAATTAAGGTGTATCCATATGAATGGCCCACCCTGTACTGTGGCCTCCTCCTCCCCAATAGCCACCCTATTCCTCTCCAGATTTATTTTCTTTAGCAGTTAGTGTGCAAAACCTGCACAGTGAATGTGAAAAAACAAATACGCCCAACTGCCACCGCCATAACAATTCACATGCACAACTCTTCTTCACCATGAAAAACATTTGTCGACCGCCATCTGTAAGAAAACAGAAGAGAGACAACACAGAAAAAGAGAAAACAACATACATGCATTTACGCATACAATGAAAGATATACAATATTACACATTTGTAAAACTAAAGGATACTACAGGGTGGGCCATTTATATGGATACACCTGATCTATGTATACACCCCATATACAACATCATACCATCAATTTTTTTGTTCCAACAGTCTTGGAGGGATCTATCCAATGTGGGTTAGTGTCAGACCAATAGTGGTGGTTTTGTTTGTTAATTTCACCATTCACATAAACTTATGTAACCATATAAATAGCCAAATTAAGGTGTATCCATATGAATGGCCCACCCTGTACTGTGGCCTCCTCCCCCCAATAGCCACCCTATTCCTCTCCAGATTTATTTTCTTTAGCAGTTAGTGTGCAAAACCTGCACAGTGAATGTGAAAAAACAAATACGCCCAACTGCCACCGCCATAACAATTCACATGCACAACTCTTCTTCACCATGAAAAACATTTGTTGACCACCATCTGTGGGAAAACAGAAGAAAGACAACACAAAAAAAGAGATACCAATTTACATGCATTACCACATTCAATAACAGATATAAAATACTACCCATGAAATGCACACAAAGTGACCTGTAAAAAAAGATTGTTTATATATGCATACATATCATACTGAAAAAGAGAAAAAAAGTCAGACAAAAAGAGTAAGAAAGTTGCAAGGAGAAAGAACAAATACATGTTATAACAAACCCAATGCCAAACTCCTTTTCAACATGAAAAATACTTGTCGACCGGCCGCCATCTGTAAGAAAACAGAAGAGAGACAACACAGAAAAAGAGAAAACAGCATACATGCATTTACACATACAATGGAAGATATAAAATATTACACATTGCAAAACTAAAGAATACTACAGGGTGGGCCATTTATATGGATACACCTGATCTATGTATACACCCCATATACAACATCATACCATCAATTTTTTTGTTCCAACAGTCTTGGAGTGATCTATCCAATGTGAGTTAGTGTCAGACCAATAGTGGTGGTTTTGTTTGTTAATTTCACCATTCACATAAACTTATGTAACCATATAAATAGCCAAATTAAGGTGTATCCATATGAATGGCCCACCCTGTACTGTGGCCTCCTCCTCCCCAATAGCCACCCTATTCTTCTCCAGATTTATTTTCTTTAACAGTAAGGGCCCGTTCACACTGCACGCGTTTCCAGCCGCGTTTTGGAAACGCGTGCTGGTGGCCAAAACGCACGACATCAGACATTGCATAGAGTGCAATGTCTGATGTTCACACTGCATGCGTTCCGGACCTGTGCGGTCCGGGAACGCATGCTGCACGCAGATTTTTCAAAAACGCGTGGTTGTCCCATTCACTTTTCAGTGATGGGATCAGCCACGCAACGCACACAAACGCGGATGGCCATGCGTTCGTACGCGTTGCGGTACGCACGCGTTCCGCACGCATAGCCATCCGCATTTCTGATCTGAACGGGCCCTTAGTGTGCAAAACCTGCACAGTGAATGTGAAAAACCAAATACGCCCAACTGCCACCGCCATAACAATTCACATGCACAACTCTTCTTCACCATGAAAAACATTTGTCGACCGCCATCTGTAAGAAAACAGAAGAGAGACAACACAGAAAAAGAGAAAACAACATACATGCATTTACACATACAATGGAAGATATAAAATATTACACATTTGCAAAACTAAAGGATACTACAGGGTGGGCCATTTATATGGATACACCTGATCTATGTATACACCCCATATACAACATCATACCATCAATTTTTTTTCTCCAACAGTCTTGGAGTGATCTATCCAATGTGGGTTAGTGTCAGACCAATAGTGGTGGTTTTGTTTGTTAATTTCACCATTCACATAAACTTATGTAACCATATAAATAGCCAAATTAAGGTGTATCCATATGAATGGCCCACCCTGTACTGTGGCCTCCTCCTCCCCAATAGCCACCCTATTCCTCTCCAGATTTATTTTCTTTAGCAGTTAGTGTGCAAAACCTGCACAGTGAATGTGAAAAAACAAATACGCCCAACTGCCACCGCCATAACAATTCACATGCACAACTCTTCTTCACCATGAAAAACATTTGTCGACCGCCATCTGTAAGAAAACAGAAGAGAGACAACACAGAAAAAGAGAAAACAACATACATGCATTTACGCATACAATGAAAGATATAAAACATTACACATTTGTAAAACTAAAGGATACTACAGGGTGGGCCATTTATATGGATACACCTGATCTATGTATACACCCCATATACAACATCATACCATCAATTTGTTTGTTCCAACAGTCTTGGAGTGATCTATCCAATGTGGGTTAGTGTCAGACCAATAGTGGTGGTTTTGTTTGTTAATTTCACCATTCACATAAACTTATGTAACCATATAAATAGCCAAATTAAGGTGTATCCATATGAATGGCCCACCCTGTACTGTGGCCTCCTCCCCCCAATAGCCACCCTATTCCTCTCCAGATTTATTTTCTTTAGCAGTTAGTGTGCAAAACCTGCACAGTGAATGTGAAAAAACAAATACGCCCAACTGCCACCGCCATAACAATTCACATGCACAACTCTTCTTCACCATGAAAAACATTTGTTGACCACCATCTGTGGGAAAACAGAAGAAAGACAACACAAAAAAAGAGATACCAATTTACATGCATTACCACATTCAATAACAGATATAAAATACTACCCATGAAATGCACACAAAGTGACCTGTAAAAAAAGATTGTTTATATATGCATACATATCATACTGAAAAAGAGAAAAAAAGTCAGACAAAAAGAGTAAGAAAGTTGCAAGGAGAAAGAACAAATACATGTTATAACAAACCCAATGCCAAACTCCTTTTCAACATGAAAAATACTTGTCGACCGGCCGCCATCTGTAAGAAAACAGAAGAGAGACAACACAGAAAAAGAGAAAACAGCATACATGCATTTACACATACAATGGAAGATATAAAATATTACACATTGCAAAACTAAAGAATACTACAGGGTGGGCCATTTATATGGATACACCTGATCTATGTATACACCCCATATACAACATCATACCATCAATTTTTTTGTTCCAACAGTCTTGGAGTGATCTATCCAATGTGAGTTAGTGTCAGACCAATAGTGGTGGTTTTGTTTGTTAATTTCACCATTCACATAAACTTATGTAACCATATAAATAGCCAAATTAAGGTGTATCCATATGAATGGCCCACCCTGTACTGTGGCCTCCTCCTCCCCAATAGCCACACTATTCCTCTCCAGATTTATTTTCTTTAGCAGTTAGTGTGCAAAACCTGCACAGTGAATGTGAAAAAACAAATACGCCCAACTGCCACCGCCATAACAATTCACATGCACAACTCTTCTTCACCATGAAAAACATTTGTCGACCGCCATCTGTAAGAAAACAGAAGAGAGACAACACAGAAAAAGAGAAAACAACATACATGCATTTACGCACACAATGAAAGATATAAAATATTACACATTTGTAAAACCAAAGGATACTACAGGGTGGGCCATTTATATGGATACACCTGATCTATGTATACACCCCATATACAACATCATACCATCAATTTTTTTGTTCCAACAGTCTTGGAGGGATCTATCCAATGTGGGTTAGTGTCAGACCAATAGTGGTGGTTTTGTTTGTTAATTTCACCATTCACATAAAATTATGTAACCATATAAATAGCCAAATTAAGGTGTATCCATATGAATGGCCCACCCTGTACTGTGGCCTCCTCCCCCCAATAGCCACCCTATTCCTCTCCAGATTTATTTTCTTTAGCAGTTAGTGTGCAAAACCTGCACAGTGAATGTGAAAAAACAAATACGCCCAACTGCCACCGCCATAACAATTCACATGCACAACTCTTCTTCACCATGAAAAACATTTGTTGACCACCATCTGTGGGAAAACAGAAGAAAGACAACACAAAAAAAGAGATACCAATTTACATGCATTACCACATTCAATAACAGATATAAAATACTACCCATGAAATGCACACAAAGTGACCTGTAAAAAAAGATTGTTTATATATGCATACATATCATACTGAAAAAGAGAAAAAAAGTCAGACAAAAAGAGTAAGAAAGTTGCAAGGAGAAAGAACAAATACATGTTATAACAAACCCAATGCCAAACTCCTCTTCAACATGAAAAATACTTGTCGACCGGCCGCCATCTGTAAGAAAACAGAAGAGAGACAACACAGAAAAAGAGAAAACAGCATACATGCATTTACACATACAATGGAAGATATAAAATATTACACATTGCAAAACTAAAGAATACTACAGGGTGGGCCATTTATATGGATACACCTGATCTATGTATACACCCCATATACAACATCATACCATCAATTTTTTTGTTCCAACAGTCTTGGAGTGATCTATCCAATGTGAGTTAGTGTCAGACCAATAGTGGTGGTTTTGTTTGTTAATTTCACCATTCACATAAACTTATGTAACCATATAAATAGCCAAATTAAGGTGTATCCATATGAATGGCCCACCCTGTACTGTGGCCTCCTCCTCCCCAATAGCCACCCTATTCCTCTCCAGATTTATTTTCTTTAGCAGTTAGTGTGCAAAACCTGCACAGTGAATGTGAAAAAACAAATACGCCCAACTGCCACCGCCATAACAATTCACATGCACAACTCTTCTTCACCATGAAAAACATTTGTCGACCGCCATCTGTAAGAAAACAGAAGAGAGACAACACAGAAAAAGAGAAAACAACATACATGCATTTACGCACACAATGAAAGATATAAAATATTACACATTTGTAAAACCAAAGGATACTACAGGGTGGGCCATTTATATGGATACACCTGATCTATGTATACACCCCATATACAACATCATACCATCAATTTTTTTGTTCCAACAGTCTTGGAGGGATCTATCCAATGTGGGTTAGTGTCAGACTAATAGTGGTGGTTTTGTTTGTTAATTTCACCATTCACATAAAATTATGTAACCATATAAATAGCCAAATTAAGGTGTATCCATATGAATGGCCCACCCTGTACTGTGGCCTCCTCCTCCCCAATAGCCACCCTATTCCTCTCCAGATTTATTTTCTTTAACAGTTAGTGTGCAAAATCTGCACAGTGAATGTGAAGAAACAAATTCGCCCAACTGCCACCGCCATAACAATTCACATGCACAACTCTTCTTCACTATGAAAAACACTTGTCGACCGCTATCTGTAAGAAAACAGAAGAGTGACAACACAAAAAAAGAGATACCAATTTACATGCATTACCACATTCAATAACAGATATAAAATACTACCCATGAAATGCACACAAAGTGACCTGTAAAAAAAGATTGTTTATATATGCATACATATCATACTGAAAAAGAGAAAAAAAGTCAGACAAAAAGAGTAAGAAAGTTGCAAGGAGAAACAACAAATACATGTTATAACAAACCCAATGCCAAACTCCTCTTCAACATGAAAAATACTTGTCGACCGGCCGCCATCTGTAAGAAAACAGAAGAGAGACAACACAGAAAAAGATAAAACAGCATACATGCATTTACACATACAATGGAAGATATAAAATATTACACATTGCAAAACTAAAGAATACTACAGGGTGGGCCATTTATATGGATACACCCAGGCCCGCCATCAGGGGGGGACATCCGTGACTCCCGTCACGGGCCCCGGCCCTGCAGGGGGGCCCCATCCCCGCCGCGGCCCTGGCGGGTGCCGCCCGGCCGCCGCTCAACCCCCCCTGACCGCTGCTCCCTCCCTCCCTCTAGCCGCCGCCGCCGCCTCCGCCTAGTCAGACCCCGATCAGGCGGCGACAATAGTGCGGTCACTAGGACCCAGCGCCCGCACTGATATGCGGAAGTGACGTCACTTCCGCATATAGAGCGGGTGCGTCCAGCGCCCGCTCTGGTCGGGTCGCCGCTGATCTTGAGGTCTGACGCTGGGCAGCACTCACTGGTAAGGTAGGGGAGGCAGCGGCGGCGGCGGCGACGCCGACGGCGGCGGCGGCGGCTGGGGGGGGTGGCTCCCTGTCACTCGCTCACTAGCTAAAGGGCCTCCCTGTCACTCACTCACTACCTAAAGGGCCTCCCTGTCACTCACTCACTATTAAAAGGGCCTCACTGTCACTCACTCCCTAAAAGGCCTCCCTGTCACTCACTCACTAGCTAAAGGGCCTCCCTGTCACTCACTCACTACTTAAAGGGCCTCCCTGTCACTCACTCACTACCTAAAGGGCCTCCCTGTCACTCACTCACTACTTAAAGGGCCTCCCTGTCACTCACTCCCTAAAGGGCCTCCCTGTCACTCACTCACTAGCTAAAGGGCCTCCCTGTCACTCACTCACTACTTAAAGGGCCTCCCTGTCACTCACTCACTACTTAAAGGGCCTCCCTGTCACTCACTCACTACCTAAAGGGCCTCCCTGTCACTCACTCCCTAAAGGGCCTCCCTGTCACTCACTCACTACCTAAAGGGCCTCCCTGTCACTCACTCACTATTAAAAGGGCCTCCCTGTCACTCACTCCCTAAAAGGCCTCCCTGTCACTCACTCACTAGCTAAAGGGCCTCCCTGTCACTCACTCACTAGCTAAAGGGCCTCCCTGTCACTCACTCACTACTTAAAGGGCCTCCCTGTCACTCACTCACTACTTAAAGGGCCTCCCTGTCACTCACTCACTACCTAAAGGGCCTCCCTGTCACTCACTCACTACTTAAAGGGCCTACCTGTCACTCACTCACTACTTAAAGGGCCTCCCTGTCACTCACTCACTACTTAAAGGGCCTCCCTGTCACTCGCTCACTACCTAAAGGGCCTCCCTGTCACTCACTCACTACTTAAAGGGCCTACCTGTCACTCACTCACTACTTAAAGGGCCTCCCTGTCACTCACTCACTACTTAAAGGGCCTCCCTGTCACTCACTCACTACCTAAAGGGCCTCCCTGTCACTCACTCACTACCTAAAGGGCCTCCCTGTCACTCACTCACTAGCTAAAGGGCCTCCCTGTCACTCATTCACTAGCTAAAGGGCCTCCCTGTCACTCACTCACTAGCTAAAGGGCCTCCCTGTCACTCACTCACTAGCTAAAGGGGCTCCCTGTCACTCACTCACTACCTAAAGGGGCTCCCTGTCACTCACTCACTACCTAAAAGGGCTCCCTGTCACTCACTGCCTAAAGGGCTCCATGTCACTCACTACCTAACCTGGGGGTCCCTGTCAGAATCCAGGTGAGAGGTGTCTACCATAATAAGGGGGCATTCTGCCTATTTATGTGAAATGCTGTCTATTTATGTGCCTCATGACTGCTGAATTTGTCTTGTTGGGGGCCTAATGATTGAATTTTTACTTGTTGGGGGCCTCACGATTTGTTGGGAGCCTCAAGATTGCTGAATTTGTCTTGTTGGGGGCCTCATGATTTGTTGGGGGTCTCACGATTGCTGAATTTGTCTTGTTGGGGGCCTCATGATTGCTGAATTTGTCTTGTTGGGGGCTTCATGATTGCTGAATTTGTCTTGTTGGGGGCCTCATGATTGCTGAATTTGTCTTGTTGGGGGCCTCATGGTTTGTTGGGGGCCTCATGATTGCTAACTGCGAGACTATGGGAAAAGCTGAATCATTACCATATGAGACAATAGCATTAAACTTACTTTTTTAGCTTTTTTAAACAGAAAATAAAACTGGGAGGTTCTAAAAAAATGATGGAGCACTTCCTCCTTCCGGCTTGAAGGAGGAAGTGCTCGATATCGAGGCTTGCAACGCGTCCATTCGGACACTTGCACCTCGTTGAAACGCTGGGTGGAGAACAGCGTTCTGGGTAATTAACCCCGCCGCATCTAGCCGCTCAGCTGTGGCAATTAGAGCTAACTTGAATCACGAGTATCCACCGTGGTTATTCGTGATTAATTTGTGGACAGCAAGCCTCCAACTAGCTCTGCCAACATGTAATGGCTACGCACATTTCTCAGTTTGTGGGGGGGGGGGCCCGGACTGATGATTTGTGAGGGGCCCCAAAATTTCTGATGGCGGCCCTGGATACACCTGATCTATGTATACACCCCATATACAACATCATACCATCAATTTTTTTGTTCCAACAGTCTTGGAGTGATCTATCCAATGTGGGTTAGTGTCAGACCAATAGTGGTGGTTTTGTTTGTTAATTTCACCATTCACATAAACTTATGTAACCATATAAATAGCCAAATTAAGGTGTATCCATATGAATGGCCCACCCTGTACTGTGGCCTCCTCCTCCCCAATAGCCACCCTATTCCTCTCCAGATTTATTTTCTTTAGCAGTTAGTGTGCAAAACCTGCACAGTGAATGTGAAAAAACAAATACGCCCAACTGCCACCGCCATAACAATTCACATGCACAACTCTTCTTCACCATGAAAAACATTTGTCGACCGCCATCTGTAAGAAAACAGAAGAGAGACAACACAGAAAAGGAGAAAACAACATACATGCATTTACGCATACAATGAAAGATATAAAATATTACACATTTGTAAAACTAAAGGATACTACAGGGTGGGCCATTTATATGGATACACCTGATCTATGTATACACCCCATATACAACATCATACCATCAATTTTTTTGTTCCAACAGTCTTGGAGGGATCTATCCAATGTGGGTTAGTGTCAGACCAATAGTGGTGGTTTTGTTTGTTAATTTCACCATTCACATAAAATTATGTAACCATATAAATAGCCAAATTAAGGTGTATCCATATGAATGGCCCACCCTGTACTGTGGCCTCCTCCTCCCCAATAGCAACCCTATTCCTCTCCAGATTTATTTTCTTTAACAGTTAGTGTGCAAAATCTGCACAGTGAATGTAAAAAAACAAATACGCCCAACTGCCACCGCCATAACAATTCACATGCACAACTCTTCTTCACTATGAAAAACACTTGTCGACCGCTATCTGTAAGAAAACAGAAGAGTGACAACACAAAAAATGAGATACCAATTTACATGCATTACCACATTCAATAACAGATATAAAATACTACCCATGAAATGCACACAAAGTGACCTGTAAAAAAAGATTGTTTATATATGTATACATATCATACTGAAAAAGAGAAAAAAAGTCAGACAAAAAGAGTAAGAAAGTTGCATGGAGAAAGAACAAATCCATGTTATAACAAACCCAATGCCAAACTCCTCTTCAACATGAAAAATACTTGTCGACCGGCCGCCATCTGTAAGAAAACAGAAGAGAGACAACACAGAAAAAGAGAAAACAGCATACATGCATTTACACATACAATGGAAGATATAAAATATTACACATTGCAAAACTAAAGAATACTACAGGGTGGGCCATTTATATGGATACACCTGATCTATGTATACACCCCATATACAACATCATACCATCAATTTTTTTGTTCCAACAGTCTTGGAGGGATCTATCCAATGTGGGTTAGTGTCAGACCAGTAGTGGTGGTTTTGTTTGTTAATTTCACCATTCACATAAACTTATGTAACCATATAAATAGCCAAATTAGGGTGTATCCATATGAATGGCCCACCCTGTACTGTGGCCTCCTCCTCCCCAATAGCCACCCTATTCCTCTCCAGATTTATTTTCTTTAACAGTTAGTGTGCAAAATCTGCACAGTGAATGTGAAGAAACAAATACGCCCAACTGCCACCGCCATAACAATTCACATGCACAACTCTTCTTCACCATGAAAAACACTTAGCGACCGCTATCTGTAAGAAAACAGAAGAGTGACAACACAAAAAAAAGAGATACCAATTTACATGCATTACCACATTCAATAACAGATATAAAATACTACCCATGAAATGCACACAAAGTGACCTGTAAAAAAAGATTGTTTATATATGCATACATATCATACTGAAAAAGAGAAAAAAAGTCAGACAAAAAGAGTAAGAAAGTTGCAAGGAGAAAGAACAAATACATGTTATAACAAACCCAATGCCAAACTCCTCTTCAACATGAAAAATACTTGTCGACCGGCCGCCATCTGTAAGAAAACAGAAGAGAGACAACACAGAAAAAGAGAAAACAGCATACATGCATTTACACATACAATGGAAGATATAAAATATTACACATTGCAAAACTAAAGAATACTACAGGGTGGGCCATTTATATGGATACACCTGATCTATGTATACACCCCATATACAACATCATACCATCAATTTTTTTGTTCCAACAGTCTTGGAGTGATCTATCCAATGTGGGTTAGTGTCAGACCAATAGTGGTGGTTTTGTTTGTTAATTTCACCATTCACATAAACTTATGTAACCATATAAATAGCCAAATTAAGGTGTATCCATATGAATGGCCCACCCTGTACTGTGGCCTCCCCAATAGCCACCCTATTCCTCTCCAGATTTATTTTCTTTAACAGTTAGTGTGCAAAACCTGCACGGTGAATGTGAAAAAACAAATACGCCCAACTGCCACCGCCATAACAATTCACATGCACAACTCTTCTTCACCATGAAAAACATTTGTCGCCCGCCATCTGTAAGAAAACAGAAGAGAGACAACACAGAAAAAGAGAAAACAACATACATGCATTTACGCAGAAAATGAAAGATATAAAATATTACACATTTGTAAAACCAAAGGATACTACAGGGTGGGCCATTTATATGGATACACCTAATCTATGTATACACCCCATATACAACATCATACCATCAATTTTTTTGTTCCAACAGTCTTGGAGGGATCTATCCAATGTGGGTTAGTGTCAGACCAATAGTGGTGGTTTTGTTTGTTAATTTCACCATTCACATAAAATTATGTAACCATATAAATAGCCAAATTAAGGTGTATCCATATGAATGGCCCACCCTGTACTGTGGCCTCCTCCTCCCCAATAGCCACCCTATTCCTCTCCAGATTTATTTTCTTTAACAGTTAGTGTGCAAAATCTGCACAGTGAATGTGAAGAAACAAATACGCCCAACTGCCACCGCCATAACAATTCACATGCACAACTCTTCTTCACTATGAAAAACACTTGTCGACCGCTATCTGTAAGAAAACAGAAGAGTGACAACACAAAAAAAGAGATACCAATTTACATGCATTACCACAGCCGTGCCCAACCTACGGCCCGCGGGCCATTTGTGGCCCGCGAAGCCAGTTTCTGTGGCCCGCGCGGTGTCTGCCTGCGGAGGGGGAGAGGATCGGGTGGTATTGCGTAGTATGGCACTCGGCGGGACGCGCATACACCAGCGTGTGCTTGTATTCAGCCCCGGGTAGTGCTGGGAGAGTCAGAAAGCCTCGCTCATTGGTTACTGCAGGAAGCTCTCTCCAATAGGAATCAGCCTAGTTCCTATTGGAGGAAGGTTCCTGCAGTAACCAATGAGCGAGGCTTTCTAACTATCCCAGCACTACCCGGGGCTGAATACAAGCACACGCTGGTGTATGCGCGTCCCGCCGAGTGCCATACTACGCAATATCACCCGATCCTCTCCTCTCCTCCGCAGGCAGACATCGTGGGTAGACAACGGGACACGCTGTGTCAGCCCCACACAGAGCCGACAGCCCCCTCAGCCCCACACAGAGCTGACAGCCCCCTCAGCCCCACACAGAGCTGGCAGCCCCCTCAGCCCCACACAGAGCTGGCAGCCCCCTCAGCCCCACACAGAGCTAGCAGCCCCCTCAGCCCCACACAGAGCTGACAGCCCCCTCAGCCCCACACAGAGCTGACAGCCCCACACAGAGCTGGCAGCCCCCTCAGCCCCACACAGAGCTAGCAGCCCCCTCAGCCCCACACAGAGCTGACAGCCCCCTCAGCCCCACACAGAGCTGACAGCCCCACACAGAGCTGGCAGCCCCCTCAGCCCCACACAGAGCTGGCAGCCCCCTCAGCCCCACACAGAGCTGGCAGCCCCCTCAGCCCCACACAGAGCTGGCAGCCCCCTCAGCCCCACACAGAGCTGGCAGCCCCCTCAGCCCCACACAGAGCTGGCAGCCCCCTCAGCCCCACACAGAGCTGGCAGCTCCCTCAGCCCCACACAGAGCTGGCAGACCCCTCGGCCCCACACAGAGCTGGCAGCCCCCTCGGCCCCACACAGAGCTGGCAGCCCCCTCGGCCCCACACAGAGCTGGCAGCCCCCTCGGCCCCACACAGAGCTGGCAGCCCCCTCGGCCCCACACAGAGCTGGCAGCCCCCTCGGCCCCACACAGAGCTGGCAGCCCCCTCGGCCCCACACAGAGCTGGCAGCCCCCTTGGCCCCACACAGAGCTGGCAGCCCCCTCGGCCCCACACAGAGCTGGCAGCCCCCTCGGCCCCACACAGAGCTGGCAGCCCCCTCGGCCCCACACAGAGCTGGCAGCCCCCTCGGCCCCACACAGAGCTGGCAGCCCCCTCGGCCCCACACAGAGCTGGCAGCCCCCTCAGCCCCACACAGAGCTGGCAGCCCCCTCAGCCCCACACAGAGCTGGCAGCCCCCTCAGCCCCACACAGAGCTGGCAGCCCCCTCAGCCCCACACAGAGCTGGCAGCCCCCTCAGCCCCACACAGAGCTGGCAGCCCCCTCAGCCCCACACAGAGCTGGCAGCCTCCTCAGCCCCACACAGAGCTGACAGCCTCCTCAGCCCCACACAGAGCTGACAGCCTCCTCAGCCCCACACAAAGCTGACAGCCTCCTCAGCCCCACACAGAGCTGACAGCCTCCTCAGCCCCACACAAAGCTGACAGCCTCCTCAGCCCCACACAGAGCTGACAGCCTCCTCAGCCAGCACACTACAGGCCACTCTGATACCATTGCTGCATTAATCTGCCCTGTGCATACACCCAAACAGCCACAAACTTCTCAATAAGAAAATGTGCTTCAAATGGTGAGTACAACAATTCTTATATTGTCGTTTTCTTTCCATTTCCAACACCATGTTAACTGTTACTAGAAAAACGTTAAACGTTTTACATCGAAATTTTGTATGCATGTGTTCCGGCCCTCGAGATTTTTCTTGATTTGAAGTTCGGCCCTCGGGCCAAAAAAGGTTGAGCACCACTGCATTACCACATTCAATAACAGATATAAAATACTACCCATGAAATGCACACAAAGTGACCTTTAAAAAAAGATTGTTTATATATGCATACATATCATACTGAAAAAGAGAAAAAAAGTCAGACAAAAAGAGTAAGAAAGTTGCAAGGAGAAAGAACAAATACATGTTATAACAAACCCAATGCCAAACTCCTCTTCAACATGAAAAATACTTGTCGACCGGCCGCCATCTGTAAGAAAACAGAAGAGAGACAACACAGAAAAAGAGAAAACAGCATACATGCATTTACACATACAATGGAAGATATAAAATATTACACATTGCAAAACTAAAGAATACTACAGGGTGGACCATTTATATGGATACACCTGATCTATGTATACACCCCATATACAACATCATACCATCATTTTTTTTGTTCCAACAGTCTTGGAGTGATCTATCCAATGTGGGTTAGTGTCAGACCAATAGTGGTGGTTTTGTTTGTTAATTTCACCATTCACATAAACTTATGTAACCATATAAATAGCCAAATTAAGGTGTATCCATATGAATGGCCCACCCTGTACTGTGGCCTCCTCCTCCCCAATAGCCACCCTATTCCTCTCCAGATTTATTTTCTTTAACAGTTAGTGTGCAAAACCTGCACGGTGAATGTGAAAAAACAAATACGCCCAACTGCCACCGCCATAACAATTCACATGCACAACTCTTCTTCACCATGAAAAACATTTGTCGCCCGCCATCTGTAAGAAAACAGAAGAGAGACAACACAGAAAAAGAGAAAACAACATACATGCATTTACGCACACAATGAAAGATATAAAATATTACACATTTGTAAAACCAAAGGATACTACAGGGTGGGCCATTTATATGGATACACCTGATCTATGTATACACCCCATATACAACATCATACCATCAATTTTTTTGTTCCAACAGTCTTGGAGGGATCTATCCAATGTGGGTTAGTGTCAGACCAATAGTGGTGGTTTTGTTTGTTAATTTCACCATTCACATAAAATTATGTAACCATATAAATAGCCAAATTAAGGTGTATCCATATGAATGGCCCACCCTGTACTGTGGCCTCCTCCTCCCCAATAGCCACCCTATTCCTCTCCAGATTTATTTTCTTTAACAGTTAGTGTGCAAAATCTGCACAGTGAATGTGAAGAAACAAATACGCCCAACTGCCACCGCAATAACAATTCACATGCACAACTCTTCTTCACTATGAAAAACACTTGTCGACCGCTATCTGTAAGAAAACAGAAGAGTGACAACACAAAAAAAGAGATACCAATTTACATGCATTACCACATTCAATAACAGATATAAAATACTACCCATGAAATGCACACAAAGTGACCTGTAAAAAAAGATTGTTTATATATGCATACATATCATACTGAAAAAGAGAAAAAAAGTCAGACAAAAAGAGTAAGAAAGTTGCAAGGAGAAACAACAAATACATGTTATAACAAACCCAATGCCAAACTCCTCTTCAACATGAAAAATACTTGTCGACCGGCCGCCATCTGTAAGAAAACAGAAGAGAGACAACACAGAAAAAGAGAAAACAGCATACATGCATTTACACATACAATGGAAGATATAAAATATTACACATTGCAAAACTAAAGAATACTACAGGGTGGGCCATTTATATGGATACACCTGATCTATGTATACACCCCATATACAACATCATACCATCAATTTTTTTGTTCCAACAGTCTTGGAGTGATCTATCCAATGTGGGTTAGTGTCAGACCAATAGTGGTGGTTTTGTTTGTTAATTTCACCATTCACATAAACTTATGTAACCATATAAATAGCCAAATTAAGGTGTATCCATATGAATGGCCCACCCTGTACTGTGGCCTCCTCCTCCCCAATAGCCACCCTATTCCTCTCCAGATTTATTTTCTTTAGCAGTTAGTGTGCAAAACCTGCACAGTGAATGTGAAAAAACAAATACGCCCAACTGCCACCGCCATAACAATTCACATGTACAACTCTTCTTCACCATGAAAAACATTTGTCGACCGCCATCTGTGGGAAAACAGAAGAGAGACAACACAAAAAAAGAGATACCAATTTACATGCATTACCACATTCAATAACAGATAAAAAAAACTACCCATGAAATGCACACAAAGTGACCTGTAAAAAAAGATTGTTTATATATGCATACATATCATACTGAAAAAGAGAAAAAAAAGTCAGACAAAAAGAGTAAGAAAGTTGCAAGGAGAAAGAACAAATACATGTTATAACAAACCCAATGCCAAACTCCTCTTCAACATGAAAAATACTTGTCGACCGGCCGCCATCTGTAAGAAAACAGAAGAGAGACAACACAGAAAAAGAGAAAACAGCATACATGCATTTACACATACAATGGAAGATATAAAATATTACACATTGCAAAACTAAAGAATACTACAGGGTGGGCCATTTATATGGATACACCTGATCTATGTATACACCCCATATACAACATCATACCATCAATTTTTTTGTTCCAACAGTCTTGGAGTGATCTATCCAATGTGGGTTAGTGTCAGACCAATAGTGGTGGTTTTGTTTGTTAATTTCACCATTCACATAAACTTATGTAACCATATAAATAGCCAAATTAAGGTGTATCCATATGAATGGCCCACCCTGTACTGTGGCCTCCTCCTCCCCAATAGCCACCCTATTCCTCTCCAGATTTATTTTCTTTAGCAGTTAGTGTGCAAAACCTGCACAGTGAATGTGAAAAAACAAATACGCCCAACTGCCACCGCCATAACAATTCACATGCACAACTCTTCTTCACCATGAAAAACATTTGTCGCCCGCCATCTGTAAGAAAACAGAAGAGAGACAACACAGAAAAAGAGAAAACAACATACATGCATTTACGCACACAATGAAAGATATAAAATATTACACATTTGTAAAACCAAAGGATACTACAGGGTGGGCCATTTATATGGATACACCTGATCTATGTATACACCCCATATACAACATCATACCATCAATTTTTTTGTTCCAACAGTCTTGGAGGGATCTATCCAATGTGGGTTAGTGTCAGACCAATAGTGGTGGTTTTGTTTGTTAATTTCACCATTCACATAAAATTATGTAACCATATAAATAGCCAAATTAAGGTGTATCCATATGAATGGCCCACCCTGTACTGTGGCCTCCTCCTCCCCAATAGCCACCCTATTCCTCTCCAGATTTATTTTCTTTAACAGTTAGTGTGCAAAATCTGCACAGTGAATGTGAAGAAACAAATACGTCCAACTGCCACCGCCATAACAATTCACATGCACAACTCTTCTTCACTATGAAAAACACTTGTCGACCGCTATCTGTAAGAAAACAGAAGAGTGACAACACAAAAAAAGAGATACCAATTTACATGCATTACCACATTCAATAACAGATATAAAATACTACCCATGAAATGCACACAAAGTGACCTGTAAAAAAAGATTGTTTATATATGCATACATATCATACTGAAAAAGAGAAAAAAAGTCAGACAAAAAGAGTAAGAAAGTTGCAAGGAGAAACAACAAATACATGTTATAACAAACCCAATGCCAAACTCCTTTTCAACATGAAAAATACTTGTCGACCGGCCGCCATCTGTAAGAAAACAGAAGAGAGACAACACAGAAAAAGAGAAAACAGCATACATGCATTTACACATACAATGGAAGATATAAAATATTACACATTGCAAAACTAAAGAATACTACAGGGTGGGCCATTTATATGGATACACCTGATCTATGTATACACCCCATATACAACATCATACCATCAATTTTTTTGTTCCAACAGTCTTGGAGTGATCTATCCAATGTGGGTTAGTGTCAGACCAATAGTGGTGGTTTTGTTTGTTAATTTCACCATTCACATAAACTTATGTAACCATATAAATAGCCAAATTAAGGTGTATCCATATGAATGGCCCACCCTGTACTGTGGCCTCCTCCTCCCCAATAGCCACCCTATTCCTCTCCAGATTTATTTTCTTTAGCAGTTAGTGTGCAAAACCTGCACAGTGAATGTGAAAAAACAAATACGCCCAACTGCCACCGCCATAACAATTCACATGCACAACTCTTCTTCACCATGAAAAACATTTGTCGACCGCCATCTGTGGGAAAACAGAAGAGAGACAACACAAAAAAAGAGATACCAATTTACATGCATTACCACATTCAATAACAGATATAAAATACTACCCATGAAATGCACACAAAGTGACCTGTAAAAAAAGATTGTTTATATATGCATACATATCATACTGAAAAAGAGAAAAAAAGTCAGACAAAAAGAGTAAGAAAGTTGCAAGGAGAAAGAACAAATACATGTTATAACAAACCCAATGCCAAACTCCTTTTCAACATGAAAAATACTTGTCGACCGGCCGCCATCTGTAAGAAAACAGAAGAGAGACAACACAGAAAAAGAGAAAACAGCATACATGCATTTACACATACAATGGAAGATATAAAATATTACACATTGCAAAACTAAAGAATACTACAGGGTGGGCCATTTATATGGATACACCTGATCTATGTATACACCCCATATACAACATCATACCATCAATTTTTTTGTTCCAACAGTCTTGGAGTGATCTATCCAATGTGGGTTAGTGTCAGACCAATAGTGGTGGTTTTGTTTGTTAATTTCACCATTCACATAAACTTATGTAACCATATAAATAGCCAAATTAAGGTGTATCCATATGAATGGCCCACCCTGTACTGTGGCCTCCTCCTCCCCAATAGCCACCCTATTCCTCTCCAGATTTATTTTCTTTAGCAGTTAGTGTGCAAAACCTGCACAGTGAATGTGAAAAAACAAATACGCCCAACTGCCACCGCCATAACAATTCACATGCACAACTCTTCTTCACCATGAAAAACATTTGTCGCCCGCCATCTGTAAGAAAACAGAAGAGAGACAACACAGAAAAAGAGAAAACAACATACATGCATTTACGCACACAATGAAAGATATAAAATATTACACACTTGTAAAACCAAAGGATACTACAGGGTGGGCCATTTATATGGATACACCTGATCTATGTATACACCCCATATACAACATCATACCATCAATTTTTTTGTTCCAACAGTCTTGGAGGGATCTATCCAATGTGGGTTAGTGTCAGACCAATAGTGGTGGTTTTGTTTGTTAATTTCACCATTCACATAAAATTATGTAACCATATAAATAGCCAAATTAAGGTGTATCCATATGAATGGCCCACCCTGTACTGTGGCCTCCTCCTCCCCAATAGCCACCCTATTCCTCTCCAGATTTATTTTCCTTAACAGTTAGTGTGCAAAATCTGCACAGTGAATGTGAAGAAACAAATACGCCCAACTGCCACCGCCATAAAAATTCACATGCACAACTCTTCTTCACTATGAAAAACACTTGTCGACCGCTATCTGTAAGTAAACAGAAGAGTGACAACACAAAAAAAGAGATACCAATTTACATGCATTACCACATTCAATAACAGATATAAAATACTACCCATGAAATGCACACAAAGTGACCTGTAAAAAAAGATTGTTTATATATGCATACATATCATACTGAAAAAGAGAAAAAAAGTCAGACAAAAAGAGTAAGAAAGTTGCAAGGAGAAACAACAAATACATGTTATAACAAACCCAATGCCAAACTCCTCTTCAACATGAAAAATACTTGTCGACCGGCCGCCATCTGTAAGAAAACAGAAGAGAGACAACACAGAAAAAGAGAAAACAGCATACATGCATTTACACATACAATGGAAGATATAAAATATTACACATTGCAAAACTAAAGAATACTACAGGGTGGGCCATTTATATGGATACACCTGATCTATGTATACACCCCATATACAACATCATACCATCAATTTTTTTGTTCCAACAGTCTTGGAGTGATCTATCCAATGTGGGTTAGTGTCAGACCAATAGTGGTGGTTTTGTTTGTTAATTTCACCATTCACATAAACTTATGTAACCATATAAATAGCCAAATTAAGGTGTATCCATATGAATGGCCCACCCTGTACTGTGGCCTCCTCCTCCCCAATAGCCACCCTATTCCTCTCCAGATTTATTTTCTTTAGCAGTTAGTGTGCAAAACCTGCACAGTGAATGTGAAAAAACAAATACGCCCAACTGCCACCGCCATAACAATTCACATGTACAACTCTTCTTCACCATGAAAAACATTTGTCGACCGCCATCTGTGGGAAAACAGAAGAGAGACAACACAAAAAAAGAGATACCAATTTACATGCATTACCACATTCAATAACAGATAAAAAAAACTACCCATGAAATGCACACAAAGTGACCTGTAAAAAAAGATTGTTTATATATGCATACATATCATACTGAAAAAGAGAAAAAAAGTCAGACAAAAAGAGTAAGAAAGTTGCAAGGAGAAACAACAAATACATGTTATAACAAACCCAATGCCAAACTCCTCTTCAACATGAAAAATACTTGTCGACCGGCCGCCATCTGTAAGAAAACAGAAGAGAGACAACACAGAAAAAGAGAAAACAGCATACATGCATTTACACATACAATAAAAGATATAAAATATTACACATTGCAAAACTAAAGAATACTACAGGGTGGGCCATTTATATGGATACACCTGATCTATGTATACACCCCATATACAACATCATACCATCAATTTTTTTTGTTCCAACAGTCTTGGAGTGATCTATCCAATGTGGGTTAGTGTCAGACCAATAGTGGTGGTTTTGTTTGTTAATTTCACCATTCACATAAACTTATGTAACCATATAAATAGCCAAATTAAGGTGTATCCATATAAATGGCCCACCCTGTACTGTGGCCTCCTCCTCCCCAATAGCCACCCTATTCCTCTCCAGATTTATTTTCTTTAGCAGTTAGTGTGCAAAACCTGCACAGTGAATGTGAAAAAACAAATACGCCCAACTGCCACCGCCATAACAATTCACATGCACAACTCTTCTTCACCATGAAAAACATTTGTCGACCGCCATCTGTGGGAAAACAGAAGAGAGACAACACAAAAAAAGAGATACCAATTTACATGCATTACCACATTCAATAACAGATATAAAATACTACCCATGAAATGCACACAAAGTGACCTGTAAAAAAAGATTGTTTATATATGCATACATATCATACTGAAAAAGAGAAAAAAAGTCAGACAAAAAGAGTAAGAAAGTTGCAAGGAGAAAGAACAAATACATGTTATAACAAACCCAATGCCAAACTCCTCTTCAACATGAAAAATTCTTGTCGACCGGCCGCCATCTGTAAGAAAACAGAAGAGAGACAACACAGAAAAAGAGAAAACAGCATACATGCATTTACACATACAATGGAAGATATAAAATATTACACATTGCAAAACTAAAGAATACTACAGGGTGGGCCATTTATATGGATACACCTGATCTATGTATACACCCCATATACAACATCATACCATCAATTTTTTTGTTCCAACAGTCTTGGAGTGATCTATCCAATGTGGGTTAGTGTCAGACCAATAGTGGTGGTTTTGTTTGTTAATTTCACCATTCACATAAACTTATGTAACCATATAAATAGCCAAATTAAGGTGTATCCATATGAATGGCCCACCCTGTACTGTGGCCTCCTCCTCCCCAATAGCCACCCTATTCCTCTCCAGATTTATTTTCTTTAGCAGTTAGTGTGCAAAACCTGCACAGTGAATGTGAAAAAACAAATACGCCCAACTGCCACCGCCATAACAATTCACATGCACAACTCTTCTTCACCATGAAAAACATTTGTCGACCACCATCTGTGGGAAAACAGAAGAGAGACAAAACAAAAAAAGAGATACCAATTTACATGCATTACCACATTCAATAACAGATATAAAATACTACCCATGAAATGCACACAAAGTGACCTGTAAAAAAAGATTGTTTATATATGCATACATATCATACTGAAAAAGAGAAAAAAAGTCAGACAAAAAGAGTAAGAAAGTTGCAAGGAGAAAGAACAAATACATGTTATAACAAACCCAATGCCAAACTCCTTTTCAACATGAAAAATACTTGTCGACCTGTAAGAAAACAGAAGAGAGACAACACAGAAAAAGAGAAAACAGCATACATGCATTTACACATACAATGGAAGATATAAAATATTACACATTGCAAAACTAAAGAATACTACAGGGTGGGCCATTTATATGGATACACCTGATCTATGTATACACCCCATATACAACATCATACCATCAATTTTTTTGTTCCAACAGTCTTGGAGTGATCTATCCAATGTGGGTTAGTGTCAGACCAATAGTGGTGGTTTTGTTTGTTAATTTCACCATTCACATAAACTTATGTAACCATATAAATAGCCAAATTAGGTGTATCCATATGAATGGCCCACCCCGTACTGTGGCCTCCTCCTCCCCAATAGCCACCCTATTCCTCTCCAGATTTATTTTCTTTAGCAGTTAGTGTGCAAAACCTGCACAGTGAATGTGAAAAAACAAATACGCCCAACTGCCACCGCCATAACAATTCACATGCACAACTCTTCTTCACCATGAAAAACATTTGTCGCCCGCCATCTGTAAGAAAACAGAAGAGAGACAACACAGAAAAAGAGAAAACAACATACATGCATTTACGCACACAATGAAAGATATAAAATATTACACATTTGTAAAACCAAAGGATACTACAGGGTGGGCCATTTATATGGATACACCTGATCTATGTATACACCCCATATACAACATCATACCATCAATTTTTTTGTTCCAACAGTCTTGGAGGGATCTATCCAGTGTGGGTTAGTGTCAGACCAATAGTGGTGGTTTTGTTTGTTAATTTCACCATTCACATAAAATTATGTAACCATATAAATAGCCAAATTAAGGTGTATCCATATGAATGGCCCACCCTGTACTGTGGCCTCCTCCTCCCCAATAGCCACCCTATTCCTCTCCAGATTTATTTTCTTTAACAGTTAGTGTGCAAAATCTGCACAGTGAATGTGAAGAAACAAATACGCCCAACTGCCACCGCCATAACAATTCACATGCACAACTCTTCTTCACTATGAAAAACACTTGTCGACCGCTATCTGTAAGAAAACAGAAGAGTGACAACACAAAAAAAGAGATACCAATTTACATGCATTACCACATTCAATAACAGATATAAAATACTACCCATGAAATGCACACAAAGTGACCTGTAAAAAAAGATTGTTTATATATGCATACATATCATACTGAAAAAGAAAAAAAGTCAGACAAAAAGAGTAAGAAAGTTGCAAGGAGAAACAACAAATACATGTTATAACAAACCCAATGCCAAACTCCTCTTCAACATGAAAAATACTTGTCGACCGGCCGCCATCTGTAAGAAAACAGAAGAGAGACAACACAGAAAAAGAGAAAACAGCATACATGCATTTACACATACAATGGAAGATATAAAATATTACACATTGCAAAACTAAAGAATACTACAGGGTGGGCCATTTATATGGATACACCTGATCTATGTATACACCCCATATACAACATCATACCATCAATTTTTTTGTTCCAACAGTCTTGGAGTGATCTATCCAATGTGGGTTAGTGTCAGACCAATAGTGGTGGTTTTGTTTGTTAATTTCACCATTCACATAAACTTATGTAACCATATAAATAGCCAAATTAAGGTGTATCCAAATGAATGGCCCACCCTGTACTGTGGCCTCCTCCTCCCCAATAGCCACCCTATTCCTCTCCAGATTTATTTTCTTTAGCAGTTAGTGTGCAAAACCTGCACAGTGAATGTGAAAAAACAAATACGCCCAACTGCCACCGCCATAACAATTCACATGCACAACTCTTCTTCACCATGAAAAACATTTGTCGACCGCCATCTGTGGGAAAACAGAAGAGAGACAACACAAAAAAAGAGATACCAATTTACATGCATTACCACATTCAATAACAGATATAAAATACTACCCATGAAATCCCCACAAAGTGACCTGTAAAAAAAGATTGTTTATATATGCATACATATCATACTGAAAAAGAGAAAAAAAGTCAGACAAAAAGAGTAAGAAAGTTGCAAGGAGAAACAACAAATACATGTTATAACAAACCCAATGCCAAACTCCTCTTCAACATGAAAAATTCTTGTCGACCGGCCGCCGTCTGTAAGAAAACAGAAGAGAGACAACACAGAAAAAGAGAAAACAGCATACATGCATTTACACATACAATGGAAGATAAAAAATATTACACATTGCAAAACTAAAGAATACTACAGGGTGGGCCATTTATATGGATACACCTGATCTATGTATACACCCCATATACAACATCATACCATCAATTTTTTTGTTCCAACAGTCTTGGAGTGATCTATCCAATGTGGGTTAGTGTCAGACCAATAGTGGTGGTTTTGTTTGTTAATTTCACCATTCACATAAACTTATGTAACCATATAAATAGCCAAATTAAGGTGTATCCATATGAATGGCCCACCCTGTACTGTGGCCTCCTCCTCCCCAATAGCCACCCTATTCCTCTCCAGATTTATTTTCTTTAGCAGTTAGTGTGCAAAACCTGCACAGTGAATGTGAAAAAACAAATACGCCCAACTGCCACCGCCATAACAATTCACATGCACAACTCTTCTTCACCATGAAAAACATTTGTCGCCCGCCATCTGTAAGAAAACAGAAGAGAGACAACACAGAAAAAGAGAAAACAACATACATGCATTTACGCACACAATGAAAGATATAAAATATTACACATTTGTAAAACCAAAGGATACTACAGGGTGGGCCATTTATATGGATACACCTGATCTATGTATACACCCCATATACAACATCATACCATCAATTTTTTTGTTCCAACAGTCTTGGAGGGATCTATCCAGTGTGGGTTAGTGTCAGACCAATAGTGGTGGTTTTGTTTGTTAATTTCACCATTCACATAAACTTATGTAACCATATAAATAGCCAAATTAAGGTGTATCCATATGAATGGCCCACCCTGTACTGTGGCCTCCTCCTCCCCAATAGCCACCCTATTCCTCTCCAGATTTATTTTCTTTAACAGTTAGTGTGCAAAATCTGCACAGTGAATGTGAAGAAACAAATACGCCCAACTGCCACCGCCATAACAATTCACATGCACAACTCTTCTTCACTATGAAAAACACTTGTCGACCGCTATCTGTAAGAAAACAGAAGAGTGACAACACAAAAAAAGAGATACCAATTTACATGCATTACCACATTCAATAACAGATATAAAATACTACCCATGAAATGCACACAAAGTGACCTGTAAAAAAAGATTGTTTATATATGCATACATATCATACTGAAAAAGAGAAAAAAAGTCAGACAAAAAGAGTAAGAAAGTTGCAAGGAGAAAGAACAAATACATGTTATAACAAACCCAATGCCAAACTCCTCTTCAACATGAAAAATACTTGTCGACCGGCCGCCATCTGTAAGAAAACAGAAGAGAGACAACACAGAAAAAGAGAAAACAGCATACATGCATTTACACATACAATGGAAGATATAAAATATTACACATTGCAAAACTAAAGAATACTACAGGGTGGGCCATTTATATGGATACACCTGATCTATGTATACACCCCATATACAACATCATACCATCAATTTTTTTGTTCCAACAGTCTTGGAGTGATCTATCCAATGTGGGTTAGTGTCAGACCAATAGTGGTGGTTTTGTTTGTTAATTTCACCATTCACATAAACTTATGTAACCATATAAATAGCCAAATTAAGGTGTATCCATATGAATGGCCCACCCTGTACTGTGGCCTCCTCCTCCCCAATAGCCACCCTATTCCTCTCCAGATTTATTTTCTTTAGCAGTTAGTGTGCAAAACCTGCACAGTGAATGTGAAAAAACAAATACGCCCAACTGCCACCGCCATAACAATTCACATGTACAACTCTTCTTCACCATGAAAAACATTTGTCGACCGCCATCTGTGGGAAAACAGAAGAGAGACAACACAAAAAAAGAGATACCAATTTACATGCATTACCACATTCAATAACAGATAAAAAAAAACTACCCATGAAATGCACACAAAGTGACCTGTAAAAAAAGATTGTTTATATATGCATACATATCATACTGAAAAAGAGAAAAAAAGTCAGACAAAAAGAGTAAGAAAGTTGCAAGGAGAAAGAACAAATACATGTTATAACAAACCCAATGCCAAACTCCTCTTCAACATGAAAAATACTTGTCGACCGGCCGCCATCTGTAAGAAAACAGAAGAGAGACAACACAGAAAAAGAGAAAACAGCATACATGCATTTACACATACAATGGAAGATATAAAATATTACACATTGCAAAACTAAAGAATACTACAGGGTGGGCCATTTATATGGATACACCTGATCTATGTATACACCCCATATACAACATCATACCATCAATTTTTTTGTTCCAACAGTCTTGGAGTGATCTATCCAATGTGGGTTAGTGTCAGACCAATAGTGGTGGTTTTGTTTGTTAATTTCACCATTCACATAAACTTATGTAACCATATAAATAGCCAAATTAAGGTGTATCCATATGAATGGCCCACCCTGTACTGTGGCCTCCTCCTCCCCAATAGCCACCCTATTCCTCTCCAGATTTATTTTCTTTAGCAGTTAGTGTGCAAAACCTGCACAGTGAATGTGAAAAAACAAATACGCCCAACTGCCACCGCCATAACAATTCACATGCACAACTCTTCTTCACCATGAAAAACATTTGTCGACCGCCATCTGTGGGAAAACAGAAGAGAGACAACACAAAAAAAGAGATACCAATTTACATGCATTGCCACATTCAATAACAGATATAAAATACTACCCATGAAATGCACACAAAGTGACCTGTAAAAAAAGATTGTTTATATATGCATACATATCATACTGAAAAAGAGAAAAAAAGTCAGACAAAAAGAGTAAGAAAGTTGCAAGGAGAAAGAACAAATACATGTTATAACAAACCCAATGCCAAACTCCTCTTCAACATGAAAAATTCTTGTCGACCGGCCGCCATCTGTAAGAAAACAGAAGAGAGACAACACAGAAAAAGAGAAAACAGCATACATGCATTTACACATACAATGGAAGATATAAAATATTACACATTGCAAAACTAAAGAATACTACAGGGTGGGCCATTTATATGGATACACCTGATCTATGTATACACCCCATATACAACATCATACCATCAATTTTTTTGTTCCAACAGTCTTGGAGTGATCTATCCAATGTGGGTTAGTGTCAGACCAATAGTGGTGGTTTTGTTTGTTAATTTCACCATTCACATAAACTTATGTAACCATATAAATAGCCAAATTAAGGTGTATCCATATGAATGGCCCACCCTGTACTGTGGCCTCCTCCTCCCCAATAGCCACCCTATTCCTCTCCAGATTTATTTTCTTTAGCAGTTAGTGTGCAAAACCTGCACAGTGAATGTGAAAAAACAAATACGCCCAACTGCCACCGCCATAACAATTCACATGCACAACTCTTCTTCACCATGAAAAACATTTGTCGACCACCATCTGTGGGAAAACAGAAGAGAGACAACACAAAAAAAGAGATACCAATTTACATGCATTACCACATTCAATAACAGATATAAAATACTACCCATGAAATGCACACAAAGTGACCTGTAAAAAAAGATTGTTTATATATGCATACATATCATACTGAAAAAGAGAAAAAAAGTCAGACAAAAAGAGTAAGAAAGTTGCAAGGAGAAAGAACAAATACATGTTATAACAAACCCAATGCCAAACTCCTTTTCAACATGAAAAATACTTGTCGACCGGCCGCCATCTGTAAGAAAACAGAAGAGAGACAACACAGAAAAAGAGAAAACAGCATACATGCATTTACACATACAATGGAAGATATAAAATATTACACATTGCAAAACTAAAGAATACTACAGGGTGGGCCATTTATATGGATACACCTGATCTATGTATACACCCCATATACAACATCATACCATCAATTTTTTTGTTCCAACAGTCTTGGAGTGATCTATCCAATGTGGGTTAGTGTCAGACCAATAGTGGTGGTTTTGTTTGTTAATTTCACCATTCACATAAACTTATGTAACCATATAAATAGCCAAATTAAGGTGTATCCATATGAATGGCCCACCCTGTACTGTGGCCTCCTCCTCCCCAATAGCCACCCTATTCCTCTCCAGATTTATTTTCTTTAGCAGTTAGTGTGCAAAACCTGCACAGTGAATGTGAAAAAACAAATACGCCCAACTGCCACCGCCATAACAATTCACATGAACAACTCTTCTTCACCATGAAAAACATTTGTCGCCCGCCATCTGTAAGAAAACAGAAGAGAGACAACACAGAAAAAGAGAAAACAACATACATGCATTTACGCACACAATGAAAGATATAAAATATTACACATTTGTAAAACCAAAGGATACTACAGGGTGGGCCATTTATATGGATACACCTGATCTATGTATACACCCCATATACAACATCATACCATCAATTTTTTTGTTCCAACAGTCTTGGAGGGATCTATCCAGTGTGGGTTAGTGTCAGACCAATAGTGGTGGTTTTGTTTGTTAATTTCACCATTCACATAAACTTATGTAACCATATAAATAGCCAAATTAAGGTGTATCCAAATGAATGGCCCACCCTGTACTGTGGCCTCCTCCTCCCCAATAGCCACCCTATTCCTCTCCAGATTTATTTTCTTTAGCAGTTAGTGTGCAAAACCTGCACAGTGAATGTGAAAAAACAAATACGCCCAACTGCCACCGCCATAACAATTCACATGCACAACTCTTCTTCACCATGAAAAACATTTGTCGACCGCCATCTGTGGGAAAACAGAAGAGAGACAACACAAAAAAAGAGATACCAATTTACATGCATTACCACATTCAATAACAGATATAAAATACTACCCATGAAATCCCCACAAAGTGACCTGTAAAAAAAGATTGTTTATATATGCATACATATCATACTGAAAAAGAGAAAAAAAGTCAGACAAAAAGAGTAAGAAAGTTGCAAGGAGAAACAACAAATACATGTTATAACAAACCCAATGCCAAACTCCTCTTTAACATGAAAAATACTTGTCGACCGGCCGCCATCTGTAAGAAAACAGAAGAGAGACAACACAGAAAAAGAGAAAACAGCATACATGCATTTACACATACAATGGAAGATATAAAATATTACACATTGCAAAACTAAAGAATACTACAGGGTGGGCCATTTATATGGATACACCTGATCTATGTATACACCCCATATACAACATCATACCATCATTTTTTTTGTTCCAACAGTCTTGGAGTGATCTATCCAATGTGGGTTAGTGTCAGACCAATAGTGGTGGTTTTGTTTGTTAATTTCACCATTCACATAAACTTATGTAACCATATAAATAGCCAAATTAAGGTGTATCCATATGAATGGCCCACCCTGTACTGTGGCCTCCTCCTCCCCAATAGCCACCCTATTCCTCTCCAGATTTATTTTCTTTAGCAGTTAGTGTGCAAAACCTGCACAGTGAATGTGAAAAAACAAATACGCCCAACTGCCACCGCCATAACAATTCACATGTACAACTCTTCTTCACCATGAAAAACATTTGTCGACCGCCATCTGTGGGAAACTAGAAGAGAGACAACACAAAAAAAGAGATACCAATTTACATGCATTACCACATTCAATAACAGATATAAAATACTACCCATGAAATGCACACAAAGTGACCTGTAAAAAAAGATTGTTTATATATGCATACATATCATACTGAAAAAGAGAAAAAAAGTCAGACAAAAAGAGTAAGAAAGTTGCAAGGAGAAACAACAAATACATGTTATAACAAACCCAATGCCAAACTCCTCTTCAACATGAAAAATTCTTGTCGACCGGCCGCCGTCTGTAAGAAAACAGAAGAGAGACAACACAGAAAAAGAGAAAACAGCATACATGCATTTACACATACAATGGAAGATATAAAATATTACACATTGCAAAACTAAAGAATACTACAGGGTGGGCCATTTATATGGATACACCTGATCTATGTATACACCCCATATACAACATCATACCATCAATTTTTTTGTTCCAACAGTCTTGGAGTGATCTATCCAATGTGGGTTAGTGTCAGACCAATAGTGGTGGTTTTGTTTGTTAATTTCACCATTCACATAAACTTATGTAACCATATAAATAGCCAAATTAAGGTGTATCCATATGAATGGCCCACCCTGTACTGTGGCCTCCTCCTCCCCAATAGCCACCCTATTCCTCTCCAGATTTATTTTCTTTAGCAGTTAGTGTGCAAAACCTGCACAGTGAATGTGAAAAAACAAATAAGCCCAACTTCCCACCGCCATAACAATTCACATGCACAACTCTTCTTCACCATGAAAAACATTTGTCGCCCGCCATCTGTAAGAAAACAGAAGAGAGACAACACAGAAAAAGAGAAAACAACATACATGCATTTACGCACACAATGAAAGATATAAAATATTACACATTTGTAAAACCAAAGGATACTACAGGGTGGGCCATTTATATGGATACACCTGATCTATGTATACACCCCATATACAACATCATACCATCAATTTTTTTGTTCCAACAGTCTTGGAGGGATCTATCCAGTGTGGGTTAGTGTCAGACCAATAGTGGTGGTTTTGTTTGTTAATTTCACCATTCACATAAACTTATGTAACCATATAAATAGCCAAATTAAGGTGTATCCATATGAATGGCCCACCCTGTACTGTGGCCTCCTCCTCCCCAATAGCCACCCTATTCCTCTCCAGATTTATTTTCTTTAACAGTTAGTGTGCAAAATCTGCACAGTGAATGTGAAGAAACAAATACGCCCAACTGCCACCGCCATAACAATTCACATGCACAACTCTTCTTCACTATGAAAAACACTTGTCGACCGCTATCTGTAAGAAAACAGAAGAGTGACAACACAAAAAAAGAGATACCAATTTACATGCATTACCACATTCAATAACAGATATAAAATACTACCCATGAAATGCACACAAAGTGACCTGTAAAAAAAGATTGTTTATATATGCATACATATCATACTGAAAAAGAGAAAAAAAGTCAGACAAAAAGAGTAAGAAAGTTGCAAGGAGAAACAACAAATACATGTTATAACAAACCCAATGCCAAACTCCTCTTCAACATGAAAAATACTTGTCGACCGGCCGCCATCTGTAAGAAAACAGAAGAGAGACAACACAGAAAAAGAGAAAACAGCATACATGCATTTACACATACAATGGAAGATATAAAATATTACACATTGCAAAACTAAAGAATACTACAGGGTGGGCCATTTATATGGATACACCTGATCTATGTATACACCCCATATACAACATCATACCATCAATTTTTTTGTTCCAACAGTCTTGGAGTGATCTATCCAATGTGGGTTAGTGTCAGACCAATAGTGGTGGTTTTGTTTGTTAATTTCACCATTCACATAAACTTATGTAACCATATAAATAGCCAAATTAAGGTGTATCCATATGAATGGCCCACCCTGTACTGTGGCCTCCTCCTCCCCAATAGCCACCCTATTCCTCTCCAGATTTATTTTCTTTAGCAGTTAGTGTGCAAAACCTGCACAGTGAATGTGAAAAAACAAATACGCCCAACTGCCACCGCCATAACAATTCACATGTACAACTCTTCTTCACCATGAAAAACATTTGTCGACCACCATCTGTGGGAAAACAGAAGAGAGACAACACAAAAAAAGAGATACCAATTTACATGCATTACCACATTCAATAACAGATAAAAAAAACTACCCATGAAATGCACACAAAGTGACCTGTAAAAAAAGATTGTTTATATATGCATACATATCATACTGAAAAAGAGAAAAAAAGTCAGACAAAAAGAGTAAGAAAGTTGCAAGGAGAAAGAACAAATACATGTTATAACAAACCCAATGCCAAACTCCTCTTCAACATGAAAAATACTTGTCGACCGGCCGCCATCTGTAAGAAAACAGAAGAGAGACAACACAGAAAAAGAGAAAACAGCATACATGCATTTACACATACAATGGAAGATATAAAATATTACACATTGCAAAACTAAAGAATACTACAGGGTGGGCCATTTATATGGATACACCTGATCTATGTATACACCCCATATACAACATCATACCATCAATTTTTTTGTTCCAACAGTCTTGGAGTGATCTATCCAATGTGGGTTAGTGTCAGACCAATAGTGGTGGTTTTGTTTGTTAATTTCACCATTCACATAAACTTATGTAACCATATAAATAGCCAAATTAAGGTGTATCCATATGAATGGCCCACCCTGTACTGTGGCCTCCTCCTCCCCAATAGCCACCCTATTCCTCTCCAGATTTATTTTCTTTAGCAGTTAGTGTGCAAAACCTGCACAGTGAATGTGAAAAAACAAATACGCCCAACTGCCACCGCCATAACAATTCACATGCACAACTCTTCTTCACCATGAAAAACATTTGTCGACCGCCATCTGTGGGAAAACAGAAGAGAGACAACACAAAAAAAGAGATACCAATTTACATGCATTACCACATTCAATAACAGATATAAAATACTACCCATGAAATGCACACAAAGTGACCTGTAAAAAAAGATTGTTTATATATGCATACATATCATACTGAAAAAGAGAAAAAAAGTCAGACAAAAAGAGTAAGAAAGTTGCAAGGAGAAAGAACAAATACATGTTATAACAAACCCAATGCCAAACTCCTCTTCAACATGAAAAATTCTTGTCGACCGGCCGCCATCTGTAAGAAAACAGAAGAGAGACAACACAGAAAAAGAGAAAACAGCATACATGCATTTACACATACAATGGAAGATATAAAATATTACACATTGCAAAACTAAAGAATACTACAGGGTGGGCCATTTATATGGATACACCTGATCTATGTATACACCCCATATACAACATCATACCATCAGTTTTTTTGTTCCAACAGTCTTGGAGTGATCTATCCAATGTGGGTTAGTGTCAGACCAATAGTGGTGGTTTTGTTTGTTAATTTCACCATTCACATAAACTTATGTAACCATATAAATAGCCAAATTAAGGTGTATCCATATGAATGGCCCACCCTGTACTGTGGCCTCCTCCTCCCCAATAGCCACCCTATTCCTCTCCAGATTTATTTTCTTTAGCAGTTAGTGTGCAAAACCTGCACAGTGAATGTGAAAAAACAAATACGCCCAACTGCCACCGCCATAACAATTCACATGCACAACTCTTCTTCACCATGAAAAACATTTGTCGACCACCATCTGTGGGAAAACAGAAGAGAGACAACACAAAAAAAGAGATACCAATTTACATGCATTACCACATTCAATAACAGATATAAAATACTACCCATGAAATGCACACAAAGTGACCTGTAAAAAAAGATTGTTTATATATGCATACATATCATACTGAAAAAGAGAAAAAAAGTCAGACAAAAAGAGTAAGAAAGTTGCAAGGAGAAAGAACAAATACATGTTATAACAAACCCAATGCCAAACTCCTTTTCAACATGAAAAATACTTGTCGACCGGCCGCCATCTGTAAGAAAACAGAAGAGAGACAACACAGAAAAAGAGAAAACAGCATACATGCATTTACACATACAATGGAAGATATAAAATATTACACATTGCAAAACTAAAGAATACTACAGGGTGGGCCATTTATATGGATACACCTGATCTATGTATACACCCCATATACAACATCATACCATCAATTTTTTTGTTCCAACAGTCTTGGAGTGATCTATCCAATGTGGGTTAGTGTCAGACCAATAGTGGTGGTTTTGTTTGTTAATTTCACCATTCACATAAACTTATGTAACCATATAAATAGCCAAATTAAGGTGTATCCATATGAATGGCCCACCCTGTACTGTGGCCTCCTCCTCCCCAATAGCCACCCTATTCCTCTCCAGATTTATTTTCTTTAGCAGTTAGTGTGCAAAACCTGCACAGTGAATGTGAAAAAACAAATACGCCCAACTGCCACCGCCATAACAATTCACATGCACAACTCTTCTTCACCATGAAAAACATTTGTCGCCCGCCATCTGTAAGAAAACAGAAGAGAGACAACACAGAAAAAGAGAAAACAACATACATGCATTTACGCACACAATGAAAGATATAAAATATTACACATTTGTAAAACCAAAGGATACTACAGGGTGGGCCATTTATATGGATACACCTGATCTATGTATACACCCCATATACAACATCATACCATCAATTTTTTTGTTCCAACAGTCTTGGAGGGATCTATCCAGTGTGGGTTAGTGTCAGACCAATAGTGGTGGTTTTGTTTGTTAATTTCACCATTCACATAAACTTATGTAACCATATAAATAGCCAAATTAAGGTGTATCCATATGAATGGCCCACCCTGTACTGTGGCCTCCTCCTCCCCAATAGCCACCCTATTCCTCTCCAGATTTATTTTCTTTAACAGTTAGTGTGCAAAATCTGCACAGTGAATGTGAAGAAACAAATACGCCCAACTGCCACCGCCATAACAATTCACATGCACAACTCTTCTTCACTATGAAAAACACTTGTCGACCGCTATCTGTAAGAAAACAGAAGAGTGACAACACAAAAAAAGAGATACCAATTTACATGCATTACCACATTCAATAACAGATATAAAATACTACCCATGAAATGCACACAAAGTGACCTGTAAAAAAAGATTGTTTATATATGCATACATATCATACTGAAAAAGAGAAAAAAAGTCAGACAAAAAGAGTAAGAAAGTTGCAAGGAGAAAGAACAAATACATGTTATAACAAACCCAATGCCAAACTCCTCTTCAACATGAAAAATACTTGTCGACCGGCCGCCATCTGTAAGAAAACAGAAGAGAGACAACACAGAAAAAGAGAAAACAGCATACATGCATTTACACATACAATGGAAGATATAAAATATTACACATTGCAAAACTAAAGAATACTACAGGGTGGGCCATTTATATGGATACACCTGATCTATGTATACACCCCATATACAACATCATACCATCAATTTTTTTGTTCCAACAGTCTTGGAGTGATCTATCCAATGTGGGTTAGTGTCAGACCAATAGTGGTGGTTTTGTTTGTTAATTTCACCATTCACATAAACTTATGTAACCATATAAATAGCCAAATTAAGGTGTATCCATATGAATGGCCCACCCTGTACTGTGGCCTCCTCCTCCCCAATAGCCACCCTATTCCTCTCCAGATTTATTTTCTTTAGCAGTTAGTGTGCAAAACCTGCACAGTGAATGTGAAAAAACAAGTACGCCCAACTGCCACCGCCATAACAATTCACATGTACAACTCTTCTTCACCATGAAAAACATTTGTCGACCGCCATCTGTGGGAAAACAGAAGAGAGACAACACAAAAAAAGAGATACCAATTTACATGCATTACCACATTCAATAACAGATAAAAAAAACTACCCATGAAATGCACACAAAGTGACCTGTAAAAAAAGATTGTTTATATATGCATACATATCATACTGAAAAAGAGAAAAAAAGTCAGACAAAAAGAGTAAGAAAGTTGCAAGGAGAAAGAACAAATACATGTTATAACAAACCCAATGCCAAACTCCTCTTCAACATGAAAAATACTTGTCGACCGGCCGCCATCTGTAAGAAAACAGAAGAGAGACAACACAGAAAAAGAGAAAACAGCATACATGCATTTACACATACAATGGAAGATATAAAATATTACACATTGCAAAACTAATGAATACTACTCAGTGGGCCATTTATATGGATACACCTGATCTATGTATACACCCCATATACAACATCATACCATCAATTTTTTTGTTCCAACAGTCTTGGAGTGATCTATCCAATGTGGGTTAGTGTCAGACCAATAGTGGTGGTTTTGTTTGTTAATTTCACCATTCACATAAACTTATGTAACCATATAAATAGCCAAATTAAGGTGTATCCATATGAATGGCCCACCCTGTACTGTGGCCTCCTCCTCCCCAATAGCCACCCTATTCCTCTCCAGATTTATTTTCTTTAGCAGTTAGTGTGCAAAACCTGCACAGTGAATGTGAAAAAACAAATACGCCCAACTGCCACTGCCATAACAATTCACATGTACAACTCTTCTTCACCATGAAAAACATTTGTCGACCGCCATCTGTGGGAAAACAGAAGAGAGACAACACAAAAAAAGAGATACCAATTTACATGCATTACCACATTCAATAACAGATAAAAAAACCTACCCATGAAATGCACACAAAGTGACCTGTAAAAAAAGATTGTTTATATATGCATACATATCATACTGAAAAAGAGAAAAAAAGTCAGACAAAAAGAGTAAGAAAGTTGCAAGGAGAAAGAACAAATACATGTTATAACAAACCCAATGCCAAACTCCTCTTCAACATGAAAAATACTTGTCGACCGGCCGCCATCTGTAAGAAAACAGAAGAGAGACAACACAGAAAAAGAGAAAACAGCATACATGCATTTACACATACAATGGAAGATATAAAATATTACACATTGCAAAACTAAAGAATACTACAGGGTGGGCCATTTATATGGATACACCTGATCTATGTATACACCCCATATACAACATCATACCATCAATTTTTTTGTTCCAACAGTCTTGGAGGGATCTATCCAGTGTGGGTTAGTGTCAGACCAATAGTGGTGGTTTTGTTTGTTAATTTCACCATTCACATAAAATTATGTAACCATATAAATAGCCAAATTAAGGTGTATCCATATGAATGGCCCACCCTGTACTGTGGCCTCCTCCTCCCCAATAGCCACCCTATTCCTCTCCAGATTTATTTTCTTTAACAGTTAGTGTGCAAAATCTGCACAGTGAATGTGAAGAAACAAATACGCCCAACTGCCACCGCCATAACAATTCACATGCACAACTCTTCTTCACTATGAAAAACACTTGTCGACCGCTATCTGTAAGAAAACAGAAGAGTGACAACACAAAAAAAGAGATACCAATTTACATGCATTACCACATTCAATAACAGATATAAAATACTACCCATGAAATGCACACAAAGTGACCTGTAAAAAAAGATTGTTTATATATGCATACATATCATACTGAAAAAGAGAAAAAAAGTCAGACAAAAAGAGTAAGAAAGTTGCAAGGAGAAACAACAAATACATGTTATAACAAACCCAATGCCAAACTCCTCTTCAACATGAAAAATACTTGTCGACCGGCCGCCATCTGTAAGAAAACAGAAGAGAGACAACACAGAAAAAGAGAAAACAGCATACATGCATTTACACATACAATGGAAGATATAAAATATTACACATTGCAAAACTAAAGAATACTACAGGGTGGGCCATTTATATGGATACACCTGATCTATGTATACACCCCATATACAACATCATACCATCAATTTTTTTGTTCCAACAGTCTTGGAGTGATCTATCCAATGTGGGTTAGTGTCAGACCAATAGTGGTGGTTTTGTTTGTTAATTTCACCATTCACATAAACGTATGTAACCATATAAATAGCCAAATTAAGGTGTATCCATATGAATGGCCCACCCTGTACTGTAGCCTCCTCCTCCCCAATAGCCACCCTATTCCTCTCCAGATTTATTTTCTTTAGCAGTTAGTGTGCAAAACCTGCACAGTGAATGTGAAAAAACAAATACGCCCAACTGCCACCGCCATAACAATTCACATGTACAACTCTTCTTCACCATGAAAAACATTTGTCGACCGCCATCTGTGGGAAAACAGAAGAGAGACAACACAAAAAAAGAGATACCAATTTACATGCATTACCACATTCAATAACAGATAAAAAAAACTACCCATGAAATGCACACAAAGTGACCTGTAAAAAAAGATTGTTTATATATGCATACATATCATACTGAAAAAGAGAAAAAAAGTCAGACAAAAAGAGTAAGAAAGTTGCAAGGAGAAAGAACAAATACATGTTATAACAAACCCAATGCCAAACTCCTCTTCAACATGAAAAATACTTGTCGACCGGCCGCCATCTGTAAGAAAACAGAAGAGAGACAACACAGAAAAAGAGAAAACAGCATACATGCATTTACACATACAATGGAAGATATAAAATATTACACATTGCAAAACTAAAGAATACTACAGGGTGGGCCATTTATATGGATACACCTGATCTATGTATACACCCCATATACAACATCATACCATCAATTTTTTTGTTCCAACAGTCTTGGAGTGATCTATCCAATGTGGGTTAGTGTCAGACCAATAGTGGTGGTTTTGTTTGTTAATTTCACCATTCACATAAACTTATGTAACCATATAAATAGCCAAATTAAGGTGTATCCATATGAATGGCCCACCCTGTTCTGTGGCCTCCTCCTCCCCAATAGCCACCCTATTCCTCTCCAGATTTATTTTCTTTAGTAGTTAGTGTGCAAAACCTGCACAGTGAATGTGAAAAAACAAATACGCCCAACTGCCACCGCCATAACAATTCACATGCACAACTCTTCTTCACCATGAAAAACATTTGTCGACCGCCATCTGTGGGAAAACAGAAGAGAGACAACACAAAAAAAGAGATACCAATTTACATGCATTACCACATTCAATAACAGATATAAAATACTACCCATGAAATGCACACAAAGTGACCTGTAAAAAAAGATTGTTTATATATGCATACATATCATACTGAAAAAGAGAAAAAAAGTCAGACAAAAAGAGTAAGAAAGTTGCAAGGAGAAAGAACAAATACATGTTATAACAAACCCAATGCCAAACTTCTTTTCAACATGAAAAATACTTGACGACCGGCCGCCATCTGTAAGAAAACAGAAGAGAGACAACACAGAAAAAGAGAAAACAGCATACATGCATTTACACATACAATGGAAGATATAAAATATTACACATTGCAAAACTAAAGAATACTACAGGGTGGGCCATTTATATGGATACACCTGATCTATGTATACACCCCATATACAACATCATACCATCAATTTTTTTGTTCCAACAGTCTTGGAGTGATCTATCCAATGTGGGTTAGTGTCAGACCAATAGTGGTGGTTTTGTTTGTTAATTTCACCATTCACATAAACTTATGTAACCATATAAATAGCCAAATTAAGGTGTATCCATATGAATGGCCCACCCTGTACTGTGGCCTCCTCCTCCCCAATAGCCACCCTATTCCTCTCCAGATTTATTTTCTTTAGCAGTTAGTGTGCAAAACCTGCACAGTGAATGTGAAAAAACAAATACGCCCAACTGCCACCGCCATAACAATTCACATGCACAACTCTTCTTCACCATGAAAAACATTTGTCGACCGCCATCTGTAAGAAAACAGAAGAGAGACAACACAGAAAAAGAGAAAACAACATACATGCATTTACGCACACAATGAAAGATATAAAATATTACACATTTGTAAAACCAAAGGATACTACAGGGTGGGCCATTTATATGGATACACCTGATCTATGTATACACCCCATATACAACATCATACCATCAATTTTTTTGTTCCGACAGTCTTGCAGGGATCTATCCAATGTGGGTTAGTGTCAGACCAATAGTGGTGGTTTTGTTTGTTAATTTCACCATTCACATAAACTTATGTAACCATATAAATAGCCAAATTAAGGTGTATCCATATGAATGGCCCACCCTGTACTGTGGCCTCCTCCTCCCCAATAGCCACCCTATTCCTCTCCAGATTTATTTTCTTTAGCAGTTAGTGTGCAAAACCTGCACAGTGAATGTGAAAAAACAAATACGCCCAACTGCCACCGCCATAACAATTCACATGCACAACTCTTCTTCACCATGAAAAACATTTGTCGACCGCCATCTGTGGGAAAACAGAAGAGAGACAACACAAAAAAAGAGATACCAATTTACATGCATTACCACATTCAATAACAGATATAAAATACTACCCATGAAATGCACACAAAGTGACCTGTAAAAAAAGATTGTTTATATATGCATACATATCATACTGAAAAAGAGAAAAAAAGTCAGACAAAAAGAGTAAGAAAGTTGCAAGGAGAAAGAACAAATACATGTTATAACAAACCCAATGCCAAACTTCTTTTCAACATGAAAAATACTTGTCGACCGGCCGCCATCTGTAAGAAAACAGAAGAGAGACAACACAGAAAAAGAGAAAACAGCATACATGCATTTACACATACAATGGAAGATATAAAATATTACACATTGCAAAACTAAAGAATACTACAGGGTGGGCCATTTATATGGATACACCTGATCTATGTATACACCCCATATACAACATCATACCATCAATTTTTTTGTTCCAACAGTCTTGGAGTGATCTATCCAATGTGGGTTAGTGTCAGACCAATAGTGGTGGTTTTGTTTGTTAATTTCACCATTCACATAAACTTATGTAACCATATAAATAGCCAAATTAAGGTGTATCCATATGAATGGCCCACCCTGTACTGTGGCCTCCTCCTCCCCAATAGCCACCCTATTCCTCTCCAGATTTATTTTCTTTAGCAGTTAGTGTGCAAAACCTGCACAGTGAATGTGAAAAAACAAATACGCCCAACTGCCACCGCCATAACAATTCACATGCACAACTCTTCTTCACCATGAAAAACATTTGTCGACCGCCATCTGTAAGAAAACAGAAGAGAGACAACACAGAAAAAGAGAAAACAACATACATGCATTTACGCACACAATGAAAGATATAAAATATTACACATTTGTAAAACCAAAGGATACTACAGGGTGGGCCATTTATATGGATACACCTGATCTATGTATACACCCCATATACAACATCATACCATCAATTTTTTTGTTCCGACAGTCTTGGAGGGATCTATCCAATGTGGGTTAGTGTCAGACCAATAGTGGTGGTTTTGTTTGTTAATTTCACCATTCACATAAACTTATGTAACCATATAAATAGCCAAATTAAGGTGTATCCATATGAATGGCCCACCCTGTACTGTGGCCTCCTCCTCCCCAATAGCCACCCTATTCCTCTCCAGATTTATTTTCTTTAGTAGTTAGTGTGCAAAACCTGCACAGTGAATGTGAAAAAACAAATACGCCCAACTGCCACCGCCATAACAATTCACATGCACAACTCTTCTTCACCATGAAAAACATTTGTCGACCGCCATCTGTGGGAAAACAGAAGAGAGACAACACAAAAAAAGAGATACCAATTTACATGCATTACCACATTCAATAACAGATATAAAATACTACCCATGAAATGCACACAAAGTGACCTGTAAAAAAAGATTGTTTATATATGCATACATATCATACTGAAAAAGAGAAAAAAAGTCAGACAAAAAGAGTAAGAAAGTTGCAAGGAGAAAGAACAAATACATGTTATAACAAACCCAATGCCAAACTTCTTTTCAACATGAAAAATACTTGTCGACCGGCCGCCATCTGTAAGAAAACAGAAGAGAGACAACACAGAAAAAGAGAAAACAGCATACATGCATTTACACATACAATGGAAGATATAAAATATTACACATTGCAAAACTAAAGAATACTACAGGGTGGGCCATTTATATGGATACACCTGATCTATGTATACACCCCATATACAACATCATACCATCAATTTTTTTGTTCCAACAGTCTTGGAGTGATCTATCCAATGTGGGTTAGTGTCAGACCAATAGTGGTGGTTTTGTTTGTTAATTTCACCATTCACATAAACTTATGTAACCATATAAATAGCCAAATTAAGGTGTATCCATATGAATGGCCCACCCTGTACTGTGGCCTCCTCCTCCCCAATAGCCACCCTATTCCTCTCCAGATTTATTTTCTTTAGCAGTTAGTGTGCAAAACCTGCACAGTGAATGTGAAAAAACAAATACGCCCAACTGCCACCGCCATAACAATTCACATGCACAACTCTTCTTCACCATGAAAAACATTTGTCGACCGCCATCTGTAAGAAAACAGAAGAGAGACAACACAGAAAAAGAGAAAACAACATACATGCATTTACGCACACAATGAAAGATATAAAATATTACACATTTGTAAAACCAAAGGATACTACAGGGTGGGCCATTTATATGGATACACCTGATCTATGTATACACCCCATATACAACATCATACCATCAATTTTTTTGTTCCGACAGTCTTGGAGGGATCTATCCAATGTGGGTTAGTGTCAGACCAATAGTGGTGGTTTTGTTTGTTAATTTCACCATTCACATAAAATTATGTAACCATATAAATAGCCAAATTAAGGTGTATCCATATGAATGGCCCACCCTGTACTGTAGCCTCCTCCTCCCCAATAGCCACCCTATTCCTCTCCAGATTTATTTTCTTTAGCAGTTAGTGTGCAAAACCTGCACAGTGAATGTGAAAAAACAAATACGCCCAACTGCCACCGCCATAACAATTCACATGTACAACTCTTCTTCACCATGAAAAACATTTGTCGACCGCCATCTGTGGGAAAACAGAAGAGAGACAACACAAAAAAAGAGATACCAATTTACATGCATTACCACATTCAATAACAGATAAAAAAAACTACCCATGAAATGCACACAAAGTGACCTGTAAAAAAAGATTGTTTATATATGCATACATATCATACTGAAAAAGAGAAAAAAAGTCAGACAAAAAGAGTAAGAAAGTTGCAAGGAGAAAGAACAAATACATGTTATAACAAACCCAATGCCAAACTCCTCTTCAACATGAAAAATACTTGTCGACCGGCCGCCATCTGTAAGAAAACAGAAGAGAGACAACACAGAAAAAGAGAAAACAGCATACATGCATTTACACATACAATGGAAGATATAAAATATTACACATTGCAAAACTAAAGAATACTACAGGGTGGGCCATTTATATGGATACACCTGATCTATGTATACACCCCATATACAACATCATACCATCAATTTTTTTGTTCCAACAGTCTTGGAGTGATCTATCCAATGTGGGTTAGTGTCAGACCAATAGTGGTGGTTTTGTTTGTTAATTTCACCATTCACATAAACTTATGTAACCATATAAATAGCCAAATTAAGGTGTATCCATATGAATGGCCCACCCTGTTCTGTGGCCTCCTCCTCCCCAATAGCCACCCTATTCCTCTCCAGATTTATTTTCTTTAGTAGTTAGTGTGCAAAACCTGCACAGTGAATGTGAAAAAACAAATACGCCCAACTGCCACCGCCATAACAATTCACATGCACAACTCTTCTTCACCATGAAAAACATTTGTCGACCGCCATCTGTGGGAAAACAGAAGAGAGACAACACAAAAAAAGAGATACCAATTTACATGCATTACCACATTCAATAACAGATATAAAATACTACCCATGAAATGCACACAAAGTGACCTGTAAAAAAAGATTGTTTATATATGCATACATATCATACTGAAAAAGAGAAAAAAAGTCAGACAAAAAGAGTAAGAAAGTTGCAAGGAGAAAGAACAAATACATGTTATAACAAACCCAATGCCAAACTTCTTTTCAACATGAAAAATACTTGTCGACCGGCCGCCATCTGTAAGAAAACAGAAGAGAGACAACACAGAAAAAGAGAAAACAGCATACATGCATTTACACATACAATGGAAGATATAAAATATTACACATTGCAAAACTAAAGAATACTACAGGGTGGGCCATTTATATGGATACACCTGATCTATGTATACACCCCATATACAACATCATACCATCAATTTTTTTGTTCCAACAGTCTTGGAGTGATCTATCCAATGTGGGTTAGTGTCAGACCAATAGTGGTGGTTTTGTTTGTTAATTTCACCATTCACATAAACTTATGTAACCATATAAATAGCCAAATTAAGGTGTATCCATATGAATGGCCCACCCTGTACTGTGGCCTCCTCCTCCCCAATAGCCACCCTATTCCTCTCCAGATTTATTTTCTTTAGCAGTTAGTGTGCAAAACCTGCACAGTGAATGTGAAAAAACAAATACGCCCAACTGCCACCGCCATAACAATTCACATGCACAACTCTTCTTCACCATGAAAAACATTTGTCGACCGCCATCTGTAAGAAAACAGAAGAGAGACAACACAGAAAAAGAGAAAACAACATACATGCATTTACGCACACAATGAAAGATATAAAATATTACACATTTGTAAAACCAAAGGATACTACAGGGTGGGCCATTTATATGGATACACCTGATCTATGTATACACCCCATATACAACATCATACCATCAATTTTTTTGTTCCGACAGTCTTGCAGGGATCTATCCAATGTGGGTTAGTGTCAGACCAATAGTGGTGGTTTTGTTTGTTAATTTCACCATTCACATAAACTTATGTAACCATATAAATAGCCAAATTAAGGTGTATCCATATGAATGGCCCACCCTGTACTGTGGCCTCCTCCTCCCCAATAGCCACCCTATTCCTCTCCAGATTTATTTTCTTTAGTAGTTAGTGTGCAAAACCTGCACAGTGAATGTGAAAAAACAAATACGCCCAACTGCCACCGCCATAACAATTCACATGCACAACTCTTCTTCACCATGAAAAACATTTGTCGACCGCCATCTGTGGGAAAACAGAAGAGAGACAACACAAAAAAAGAGATACCAATTTACATGCATTACCACATTCAATAACAGATATAAAATACTACCCATGAAATGCACACAAAGTGACCTGTAAAAAAAGATTGTTTATATATGCATACATATCATACTGAAAAAGAGAAAAAAAGTCAGACAAAAAGAGTAAGAAAGTTGCAAGGAGAAAGAACAAATACATGTTATAACAAACCCAATGCCAAACTTCTTTTCAACATGAAAAATACTTGTCGACCGGCCGCCATCTGTAAGAAAACAGAAGAGAGACAACACAGAAAAAGAGAAAACAGCATACATGCATTTACACATACAATGGAAGATATAAAATATTACACATTGCAAAACTAAAGAATACTACAGGGTGGGCCATTTATATGGATACACCTGATCTATGTATACACCCCATATACAACATCATACCATCAATTTTTTTGTTCCAACAGTCTTGGAGTGATCTATCCAATGTGGGTTAGTGTCAGACCAATAGTGGTGGTTTTGTTTGTTAATTTCACCATTCACATAAACTTATGTAACCATATAAATAGCCAAATTAAGGTGTATCCATATGAATGGCCCACCCTGTACTGTGGCCTCCTCCTCCCCAATAGCCACCCTATTCCTCTCCAGATTTATTTTCTTTAGCAGTTAGTGTGCAAAACCTGCACAGTGAATGTGAAAAAACAAATACGCCCAACTGCCACCGCCATAACAATTCACATGCACAACTCTTCTTCACCATGAAAAACATTTGTCGACCGCCATCTGTAAGAAAACAGAAGAGAGACAACACAGAAAAAGAGAAAACAACATACATGCATTTACGCACACAATGAAAGATATAAAATATTACACATTTGTAAAACCAAAGGATACTACAGGGTGGGCCATTTATATGGATACACCTGATCTATGTATACACCCCATATACAACATCATACCATCAATTTTTTTGTTCCGACAGTCTTGGAGGGATCTATCCAATGTGGGTTAGTGTCAGACCAATAGTGGTGGTTTTGTTTGTTAATTTCACCATTCACATAAACTTATGTAACCATATAAATAGCCAAATTAAGGTGTATCCATATGAATGGCCCACCCTGTACTGTGGCCTCCTCCTCCCCAATAGCCACCCTATTCCTCTCCAGATTTATTTTCTTTAGTAGTTAGTGTGCAAAACCTGCACAGTGAATGTGAAAAAACAAATACGCCCAACTGCCACCGCCATAACAATTCACATGCACAACTCTTCTTCACCATGAAAAACATTTGTCGACCGCCATCTGTGGGAAAACAGAAGAGAGACAACACAAAAAAAGAGATACCAATTTACATGCATTACCACATTCAATAACAGATATAAAATACTACCCATGAAATGCACACAAAGTGACCTGTAAAAAAAGATTGTTTATATATGCATACATATCATACTGAAAAAGAGAAAAAAAGTCAGACAAAAAGAGTAAGAAAGTTGCAAGGAGAAAGAACAAATACATGTTATAACAAACCCAATGCCAAACTTCTTTTCAACATGAAAAATACTTGTCGACCGGCCGCCATCTGTAAGAAAACAGAAGAGAGACAACACAGAAAAAGAGAAAACAGCATACATGCATTTACACATACAATGGAAGATATAAAATATTACACATTGCAAAACTAAAGAATACTACAGGGTGGGCCATTTATATGGATACACCTGATCTATGTATACACCCCATATACAACATCATACCATCAATTTTTTTGTTCCAACAGTCTTGGAGTGATCTATCCAATGTGGGTTAGTGTCAGACCAATAGTGGTGGTTTTGTTTGTTAATTTCACCATTCACATAAACTTATGTAACCATATAAATAGCCAAATTAAGGTGTATCCATATGAATGGCCCACCCTGTACTGTGGCCTCCTCCTCCCCAATAGCCACCCTATTCCTCTCCAGATTTATTTTCTTTAGCAGTTAGTGTGCAAAACCTGCACAGTGAATGTGAAAAAACAAATACGCCCAACTGCCACCGCCATAACAATTCACATGCACAACTCTTCTTCACCATGAAAAACATTTGTCGACCGCCATCTGTAAGAAAACAGAAGAGAGACAACACAGAAAAAGAGAAAACAACATACATGCATTTACGCACACAATGAAAGATATAAAATATTACACATTTGTAAAACCAAAGGATACTACAGGGTGGGCCATTTATATGGATACACCTGATCTATGTATACACCCCATATACAACATCATACCATCAATTTTTTTGTTCCGACAGTCTTGGAGGGATCTATCCAATGTGGGTTAGTGTCAGACCAATAGTGGTGGTTTTGTTTGTTAATTTCACCATTCACATAAAATTATGTAACCATATAAATAGCCAAATTAAGGTGTATCCATATGAATGGCCCACCCTGTACTGTGGCCTCCTCCTCCCCAATAGCCACCCTATTTCTCTCCAGATTTATTTTCTTTAACAGTTAGTGTGCAAAATCTGCACAGTGAATGTGAAGAAACAAATACGCCCAACTGCCACCGCCATAAAAATTCACATGCACAACTCTTCTTCACTATGAAAAACACTTGTCGACCGCTATCTGTAAGAAAACAGAAGAGTGACAACACAAAAAAAGAGATACCAATTTACATGCATTACCACATTCAATAACAGATATAAAATACTACCCATGAAATGCACACAAAGTGACCTGTAAAAAAAGATTGTTTATATATGCATACATATCATACTGAAAAAGAGAAAAAAAGTCAGACAAAAAGAGTAAGAAAGTTGCAAGGAGAAAGAACAAATACATGTTATAACAAACCCAATGCCAAACTCCTCTTCAACATGAAAAATACTTGTCGACCGGCCGCCATCTGTAAGAAAACAGAAGAAAGACAACACAGAAAAAGAGAAAACAGCATACATGCATTTACACATACAATGGAAGATATAAAATATTACACATTGCAAAACTAAAGAATACTATAGGGTGGGCCATTTATATGGATACACCTGATCTATGTATACACCCCATATACAACATTATACCATCAATTTTTTTGTTCCAACAGTCTTGGAGTGATCTATCCAATGTGGGTTAGTGTCAGACCAATAGTGGTGGTTTTGTTTGTTAATTTCACCATTCACATAAACTTATGTAACCATATAAATAGCCAAATTAAGGTGTATCCATATGAATGGCCGACCCTGTACTGTGGCCTCCTCCTCCCCAATAGCCACCCTATTCCTCTCCAGATTTATTTTCTTTAGCAGTTAGTGTGCAAAACCTGCACTGTGAATGTGAAAAAACAAATACGCCCAACTGCCACCGCCATAACAATTCACATGCACAACTCTTCTTCACCATGAAAAACATTTGTCGACCGCCATCTGTAAGAAAACAGAAGAGTGACAACACAAAAAAAGAGATACCAATTTACATGCATTACCACATTCAATAACAGATATAAAATACTACCCATGAAATGCACACAAAGTGACCTGTAAAAAAAGATTGTTTATATATGCATACATATCATACTGAAAAAGAGAAAAAAAGTCAGACAAAAAGAGTAAGAAAGTTGCAAGGAGAAACAACAAATACATGTTATAACAAACCCAATGCCAAACTCCTCTTTAACATGAAAAATACTTGTCGACCGGCCGCCATCTGTAAGAAAACAGAAGAGAGACAACACAGAAAAAGAGAAAACAGCATACATGCATTTACACATACAATGGAAGATATAAAATATTACACATTGCAAAACTAAAGAATACTACAGGGTGGGCCATTTATATGGATACACCTGATCTATGTATACACCCCATATACAACATCATACCATCATTTTTTTTGTTCCAACAGTCTTGGAGTGATCTATCCAATGTGGGTTAGTGTCAGACCAATAGTGGTGGTTTTGTTTGTTAATTTCACCATTCACATAAACTTATGTAACCATATAAATAGCCAAATTAAGGTGTATCCATATGAATGGCCCACCCTGTACTGTGGCCTCCTCCTCCCCAATAGCCACCCTATTCCTCTCCAGATTTATTTTCTTTAGCAGTTAGTGTGCAAAACCTGCACAGTGAATGTGAAAAAACAAATACGCCCAACTGCCACCGCCATAACAATTCACATGTACAACTCTTCTTCACCATGAAAAACATTTGTCGACCGCCATCTGTGGGAAAACAGAAGAGAGACAACACAAAAAAAGAGATACCAATTTACATGCATTACCACATTCAATAACAGATAAAAAAAACTACCCATGAAATGCACACAAAGTGACCTGTAAAAAAAGATTGTTTATATATGCATACATATCATACTGAAAAAGAGAAAAAAAGTCAGACAAAAAGAGTAAGAAAGTTGCAAGGAGAAAGAACAAATACATGTTATAACAAACCCAATGCCAAACTCCTCTTCAACATGAAAAATACTTGTCGACCGGCCGCCATCTGTAAGAAAACAGAAGAAAGACAACACAGAAAAAGAGAAAACAGCATACATGCATTTACACATACAATGGAAGATATAAAATATTACACATTGCAAAACTAAAGAATACTACAGGGTGGGCCATTTATATGGATACACCTGATCTATGTATACACCCCATATACAACATTATACCATCAATTTTTTTGTTCCAACAGTCTTGGAGTGATCTATCCAATGTGGGTTAGTGTCAGACCAATAGTGGTGGTTTTGTTTGTTAATTTCACCATTCACATAAACTTATGTAACCATATAAATAGCCAAATTAAGGTGTATCCATATGAATGGCCGACCCTGTACTGTGGCCTCCTCCTCCCCAATAGCCACCCTATTCCTCTCCAGATTTATTTTCTTTAGCAGTTAGTGTGCAAAACCTGCACTGTGAATGTGAAAAAACAAATACGCCCAACTGCCACCGCCATAACAATTCACATGCACAACTCTTCTTCACCATGAAAAACATTTGTCGACCGCCATCTGTAAGAAAACAGAAGAGAGACAACACAGAAAAAGAGAAAACAACATACATGCATTTACGCACACAATGAAAGATATAAAATATTACACATTTGTAAAACCAAAGGATACTACAGGGTGGGCCATTTATATGGATACACCTGATCTATGTATACACCCCATATACAACATCATACCATCAATTTTTTTGTTCCGACAGTCTTGGAGGGATCTATCCAATGTGGGTTAGTGTCAGACCAATAGTGGTGGTTTTGTTTGTTAATTTCACCATTCACATAAAATTATGTAACCATATAAATAGCCAAATTAAGGTGTATCCATATGAATGGCCCACCCTGTACTGTGGCCTCCTCCTCCCCAATAGCCACCCTATTTCTCTCCAGATTTATTTTCTTTAACAGTTAGTGTGCAAAATCTGCACAGTGAATGTGAAGAAACAAATACGCCCAACTGCCACCGCCATAAAAATTCACATGCACAACTCTTCTTCACTATGAAAAACACTTGTCGACCGCTATCTGTAAGAAAACAGAAGAGTGACAACACAAAAAAAGAGATACCAATTTACATGCATTACCACATTCAATAACAGATATAAAATACTACCCATGAAATGCACACAAAGTGACCTGTAAAAAAAGATTGTTTATATATGCATACATATCATACTGAAAAAGAGAAAAAAAGTCAGACAAAAAGAGTAAGAAAGTTGCAAGGAGAAACAACAAATACATGTTATAACAAACCCAATGCCAAACTCCTCTTTAACATGAAAAATACTTGTCGACCGGCCGCCATCTGTAAGAAAACAGAAGAGAGACAACACAGAAAAAGAGAAAACAGCATACATGCATTTACACATACAATGGAAGATATAAAATATTACACATTGCAAAACTAAAGAATACTACAGGGTGGGCCATTTATATGGATACACCTGATCTATGTATACACCCCATATACAACATCATACCATCATTTTTTTTGTTCCAACAGTCTTGGAGTGATCTATCCAATGTGGGTTAGTGTCAGACCAATAGTGGTGGTTTTGTTTGTTAATTTCACCATTCACATAAACTTATGTAACCATATAAATAGCCAAATTAAGGTGTATCCATATGAATGGCCCACCCTGTACTGTGGCCTCCTCCTCCCCAATAGCCACCCTATTCCTCTCCAGATTTATTTTCTTTAGCAGTTAGTGTGCAAAACCTGCACAGTGAATGTGAAAAAACAAATACGCCCAACTGCCACCGCCATAACAATTCACATGTACAACTCTTCTTCACCATGAAAAACATTTGTCGACCGCCATCTGTGGGAAAACAGAAGAGAGACAACACAAAAAAAGAGATACCAATTTACATGCATTACCACATTCAATAACAGATAAAAAAAACTACCCATGAAATGCACACAAAGTGACCTGTAAAAAAAGATTGTTTATATATGCATACATATCATACTGAAAAAGAGAAAAAAAGTCAGACAAAAAGAGTAAGAAAGTTGCAAGGAGAAAGAACAAATACATGTTATAACAAACCCAATGCCAAACTCCTCTTCAACATGAAAAATACTTGTCGACCGGCCGCCATCTGTAAGAAAACAGAAGAAAGACAACACAGAAAAAGAGAAAACAGCATACATGCATTTACACATACAATGGAAGATATAAAATATTACACATTGCAAAACTAAAGAATACTACAGGGTGGGCCATTTATATGGATACACCTGATCTATGTATACACCCCATATACAACATTATACCATCAATTTTTTTGTTCCAACAGTCTTGGAGTGATCTATCCAATGTGGGTTAGTGTCAGACCAATAGTGGTGGTTTTGTTTGTTAATTTCACCATTCACATAAACTTATGTAACCATATAAATAGCCAAATTAAGGTGTATCCATATGAATGGCCGACCCTGTACTGTGGCCTCCTCCTCCCCAATAGCCACCCTATTCCTCTCCAGATTTATTTTCTTTAGCAGTTAGTGTGCAAAACCTGCACTGTGAATGTGAAAAAACAAATACGCCCAACTGCCACCGCCATAACAATTCACATGCACAACTCTTCTTCACCATGAAAAACATTTGTCGACCGCCATCTGTGGGAAAACAGAAGAGAGACAACACAAAAAAAGAGATACCAATTTACATGCATTACCACATTCAATAACAGATATAAAATACTACCCATGAAATGCACACAAAGTGACCTGTAAAAAAAGATTGTTTATATATGCATACATATCATACTGAAAAAGAGAAAAAAAGTCAGACAAAAAGAGTAAGAAAGTTGCAAGGAGAAAGAACAAATACATGTTATAACAAACCCAATGCCAAACTCCTCTTCAACATGAAAAATACTTGTCGACCGGCCGCCATCTGTAAGAAAACAGAAGAGAGACAACACAGAAAAAGAGAAAACAGCATACATGCATTTACACATACAATGGAAGATATAAAATATTACACATTGCAAAACTAAAGAATACTACAGGGTGGGCCATTTATATGGATACACCTGATCTATGTATACACCCCATATACAACATCATACCATCAATTTTTTTGTTCCAACAGTCTTGGAGTGATCTATCCAATGTGGGTTAGTGTCAGACCAATAGTGGTGGTTTTGTTTGTTAATTTCACCATTCACATAAACTTATGTAACCATATAAATAGCCAAATTAAGGTGTATCCATATGAATGGCCCACCCTGTACTCTGGCCTCCTCCTCCCCAATAGCCACCCTATTCCTCTCCAGATTTATTTTCTTTAGCAGTTAGTGTGCAAAACCTGCACAGTGAATGTGAAAAAACAAATACGCCCAACTGCCACCGCCATAACAATTCACATGCACAACTCTTCTTCACCATGAAAAACATTTGTCGACCGCCATCTGTAAGAAAACAGAAGAGAGACAACACAGAAAAAGAGAAAACAACATACATGCATTTACGCATACAATGAAAGATATAAAATATTACACATTTGTAAAACTAAAGGATACTACAGGGTGGGCCATTTATATGGATACACCTGATCTATGTATACACCCCATATACAACATCATACCATCAATTTTTTTGTTCCAACAGTCTTGGAGTGATCTATCCAATGTGGGTTAGTGTCAGACCAATAGTGGTGGTTTTGTTTGTTAATTTCACCATTCACATAAACTTATGTAACCATATAAATAGCCAAATTAAGGTGTATCCATATGAATGGCCCACCCTGTACTGTGGCCTCCTCCTCCCTAATAGCCACCCTATTCCTCTCCAGATTTATTTTCTTTAGCAGTTAGTGTGCAAAACCTGCACAGTGAATGTGAAAAAACAAATACGCCCAACTGCCACCGCCATAACAATTCACATGCACAACTCTTCTTCACCATGAAAAACATTTGTCGACCGCCATCTGTGGGAATACAGAAGAGAGACAACACAAAAAAAGAGATACCAATTTACATGCATTACCACATTCAATAACAGATATAAAATACTACCCATGAAATGCACACAAAGTGACCTGTAAAAAAAGATTGTTTATATATGCATACATATCATACTGAAAAAGAGAAAAAAAGTCAGACAAAAAGAGTAAGAAAGTTGCAAGGAGAAAGAACAAATACATGTTATAACAAACCCAATGCCAAACTCCTTTTCAACATGAAAAATACTTGTCGACCGGCCGCCATCTGTAAGAAAACAGAAGAGAGACAACACAGAAAAAGAGAAAACAGCATACATGCATTTACACATACAATGGAAGATATAAAATATTACACATTGCAAAACTAAAGAATACTACAGGGTGGGCCATTTATATGGATACACCTGATCTATGTATACACCCCATATACAACATCATACCATCAATTTTTTTGTTCCAACAGTCTTGGAGTGATCTATCCAATGTGGGTTAGTGTCAGACCAATAGTGGTGGTTTTGTTTGTTAATTTCACCATTCACATAAACTTATGTAACCATATAAATAGCCAAATTAAGGTGTATCCATATGAAAGGCCCACCCTGTACTGTGGCCTCCTCCTCCCCAATAGCCACCCTATTCCTCTCCAGATTTATTTTCTTTAGCAGTTAGTGTGCAAAACCTGCACAGTGAATGTGAAAAAACAAATACGCCCAACTGCCACCACCATAACAATTCACATGCACAACTCTTCTTCACCATGAAAAACATTTGTCAACCGCCATCTGTAAGAAAACAGAAGAGAGACAACACAGAAAAAGAGAAAACAACATACATGCATTTACGCACACAATGAAAGATATAAAATATTACACATTTGTAAAACCAAAGGATACTACAGGGTGGGCCATTTATATGGATACACCTGATCTATGTATACACCCCATATACAACATCATACCATCAATTTTTTTGTTCCAACAGTCTTGGAGGGATCTATCCAATGTGGGTTAGTGTCAGACCAATAGTGGTGGTTTTGTTTGTTAATTTCACCATTCACATAAAATTATGTAACCATATAAATAGCCAAATTAAGGTGTATCCATATGAATGGCCCACCCTGTACTGTGGCCTCCTCCTCCCCAATAGCCACCCTATTCCTCTCCAGATTTATTTTCTTTAACAGTTAGTGTGCAAAATCTGCACAGTGAATGTGAAGAAACAAATACGCCCAACTGCCACCGCCATAACAATTCACATGCACAACTCTTCTTCACTATGAAAAACACTTGTCGACCGCTATCTGTAAGAAAACAGAAGAGTGACAACACAAAAAAAGAGATACCAATTTACATGCATTACCACATTCAATAACAGATATAAAATACTACCCATGAAATGCACACAAAGTGACCTGTAAAAAAAGATTGTTTATATATGCATACATATCATACTGAAAAAGAGAAAAAAAGTCAGACAAAAAGAGTAAGAAAGTTGCAAGGAGAAAGAACAAATACATGTTATAACAAACCCAATGCCAAACTCCTCTTCAACATGAAAAATACTTGTTGACCGGCCGCCATCTGTAAGAAAACAGAAGAGAGACAACACAGAAAAAGAGAAAACAGCATACATGCATTTACACATACAATGGAAGATATAAAATATTACACATTGCAAAACTAAAGAATACTACAGGGTGGGCCATTTATATGGATACACCTGATCTATGTATACACCCCATATACAACATCATACCATCAATTTTTTTGTTCCAACAGTCTTGGAGTGATCTATCCAATGTGGGTTAGTGTCAGACCAATAGTGGTGGTTTTGTTTGTTAATTTCACCATTCACATAAACTTATGTAACCATATAAATAGCCAAATTAAGGTGTATCCATATGAATGGCCGACCCTGTACTGTGGCCTCCTCCTCCCCAATAGCCACCCTATTCCTCTCCAGATTTATTTTCTTTAGCAGTTAGTGTGCAAAACCTGCACAGTGAATGTGAAAAAACAAATACGCCCAACTGCCACCGCCATAACAATTCACATGCACAACTCTTCTTCACCATGAAAAACATTTGTCGACCGCCATCTGTGGGAAAACAGAAGAGAGACAACACAAAAAAAGAGATACCAATTTACATGCATTACCACATTCAATAACAGATATAAAATACTACCCATGAAATGCACACAAAGTGACCTGTAAAAAAAGATTGTTTATATATGCGTTCATATCATACTGAAAAAGAGAAAAAAAGTCAGACAAAAAGAGTAAGAAAGTTGCAAGGAGAAAGAACAAATACATGTTATAACAAACCCAATGCCAAACTCCTCTTCAACATGAAAAATACTTGTCGACCGGCCGCCATCTGTAAGAAAACAGAGGAGAGACAACACAGAAAAAGAGAAAACAGCATACATGCATTTACACATACAATGGAAGATATAAAATATTACACATTGCAAAACTAAAGAATACTACAGGGTGGGCCATTTATATGGATACACCTGATCTATGTATACACCCCATATACAACATCATACCATCAATTTTTTTGTTCCAACAGTCTTGGAGTGATCTATCCAATGTGGGTTAGTGTCAGACCAATAGTGGTGGTTTTGTTTGTTAATTTCACCATTCACATAAACTTATGTAACCATATAAATAGCCAAATTAAGGTGTATCCATATGAATGGCCCACCCTGTACTGTGGCCTCCTCCTCCCCAATAGCCACCCTATTCCTCTCCAGATTTATTTTCTTTAGCAGTTAGTGTGCAAAACCTGCACAGTGAATGTGAAAAAACAAATACGCCCAACTGCCACCGCCATAACAATTCACATGCACAACTCTTCTTCACCATGAAAAACATTTGTCGCCCGCCATCTGTAAGAAAACAGAAGAGAGACAACACAGAAAAAGAGAAAACAACATACATGCATTTACGCACACAATGAAAGATATAAAATATTACACATTTGTAAAACCAAAGGATACTACAGGGTGGGCCATTTATATGGATACACCTGATCTATGTATACACCCCATATACAACATCATACCATCAATTTTTTTGTTCCAACAGTCTTGGAGGGATCTATCCAATGTGGGTTAGTGTCAGACCAATAGTGGTGGTTTTGTTTGTTAATTTCACCATTCACATAAAATTATGTAACCATATAAATAGCCAAATTAAGGTGTATCCATATGAATGGCCCATCCTGTACTGTGGCCTCCTCCTCCCCAATAGCCACCCTATTCCTCTCCAGATTTATTTTCTTTAACAGTTAGTGTGCAAAATCTGCACAGTGAATGTGAAGAAACAAATACGCCCAACTGCCACCGCCATAACAATTCACATGCACAACTCTTCTTCACCATGAAAAACATTTGTCGACCGCCATCTGTGGGAAAACAGAAGAGAGACAACACAAAAAAAGAGATACCAATTTACATGCATTACCACATTCAATAACAGATATAAAATACTACCCATGAAATGCACACAAAGTGACCTGTAAAAAAAGATTGTTTATATATGCGTTCATATCATACTGAAAAAGAGAAAAAAAGTCAGACAAAAAGAGTAAGAAAGTTGCAAGGAGAAAGAACAAATACATGTTATAACAAACCCAATGCCAAACTCCTCTTCAACATGAAAAATACTTGTCGACCGGCCGCCATCTGTAAGAAAACAGAAGAGAGACAACACAGAAAAAGAGAAAACAACATACATGCATTTACGCACACAATGAAAGATATAAAATATTACACATTTGTAAAACCAAAGGATACTACAGGGTGGGCCATTTATATGGATACACCTGATCTATGTATACACCCCATATACAACATCATACCATCAATTTTTTTGTTCCAACAGTCTTGGAGGGATCTATCCAATGTGGGTTAGTGTCAGACCAATAGTGGTGGTTTTGTTTGTTAATTTCACCATTCACATAAAATTATGTAACCATATAAATAGCCAAATTAAGGTGTATCCATATGAATGGCCCATCCTGTACTGTGGCCTCCTCCTCCCCAATAGCCACCCTATTCCTCTCCAGATTTATTTTCTTTAACAGTTAGTGTGCAAAATCTGCACAGTGAATGTGAAGAAACAAATACGCCCAACTGCCACCGCCATAACAATTCACATGCACAACTCTTCTTCACTATGAAAAACACTTGTCGACCGCTATCTGTAAGAAAACAGAAGAGTGACAACACAAAAAAAGAGATACCAATTTACATGCATTACCACATTCAATAACAGATATAAAATACTACCCATGAAATGCACACAAAGTGACCTGTAAAAAAAGATTGTTTATATATGCATACATATCATACTGAAAAAGAGAAAAAAAGTCAGACAAAAAGAGTAAGAAAGTTGCAAGGAGAAACAACAAATACATGTTATAACAAACCCAATGCCAAACTCCTCTTCAACATGAAAAATACTTGTCGACCGGCCGCCATCTGTAAGAAAACAGAAGAGAGACAACACAGAAAAAGAGAAAACAGCATACATGCATTTACACATACAATGGAAGATATAAAATATTACACATTGCAAAACTAAAGAATACTACAGGGCGGGCCATTTATATGGATACACCTGATCTATGTATACACCCCATATACAACATCATACCATCAATTTTTTTGTTCCAACAGTCTTGGAGTGATCTATCCAATGTGGGTTAGTGTCAGACCAATAGTGGTGGTTTTGTTTGTTAATTTCACCATTCACATAAAATTATGTAACCATATAAATAGCCAAATTAAGGTGTATCCATATGAATGGCCCACCCTGTACTGTGGCCTCCTCCTCCCCAATAGCCACCCTATTCCTCTCCAGATTTATTTTCTTTAGCAGTTAGTGTGCAAAACCTGCACAGTGAATGTGAAAAAACAAATACGCCCAACTGCCACCACCATAACAATTCACATGTACAACTCTTCTTCACCATGAAAAACATTTGTCGACCGCCATCTGTGGGAAAACAGAAGAGAGACAACACAAAAAAAGAGATACCAATTTACATGCATTACCACATTCAATAACAGATAAAAAAAACTACCCATGAAATGCACACAAAGTGACCTGTAAAAAAAGATTGTTTATATATGCATACATATCATACTGAAAAAGAGAAAAAAAGTCAGACAAAAAGAGTAAGAAAGTTGCAAGGAGAAAGAACAAATACATGTTATAACAAACCCAATGCCAAACTCCTCTTCAACATGAAAAATACTTGTCGACCGGCCGCCATCTGTAAGAAAACAGAAGAGAGACAACACAGAAAAAGAGAAAACAGCATACATGCATTTACACATACAATGGAAGATATAAAATATTACACATTGCAAAACTAAAGAATACTACAGGGTGGGCCATTTATATGGATACACCTGATCTATGTATACACCCCATATACAACATCATACCATCAATTTTTTTGTTCCAACAGTCTTGGAGTGATCTATCCAATGTGGGTTAGTGTCAGACCAATAGTGGTGGTTTTGTTTGTTAATTTCACCATTCACATAAACTTATGTAACCATATAAATAGCCAAATTAAGGTGTATCCATATGAATGGCCGACCCTGTACTGTGGCCTCCTCCTCCCCAATAGCCACCCTATTCCTCTCCAGATTTATTTTCTTTAGCAGTTAGTGTGCAAAACCTGCACAGTGAATGTGAAAAAACAAATACGCCCAACTGCCACCGCCATAACAATTCACATGCACAACTCTTCTTCACCATGAAAAACATTTGTCGACCGCCATCTGTGGGAAAACAGAAGAGAGACAACACAAAAAAAGAGATACCAATTTACATGCATTACCACATTCAATAACAGATATAAAATACTACCCATGAAATGCACACAAAGTGACCTGTAAAAAAAGATTGTTTATATATGCGTTCATATCATACTGAAAAAGAGAAAAAAAGTCAGACAAAAAGAGTAAGAAAGTTGCAAGGAGAAAGAACAAATACATGTTATAACAAACCCAATGCCAAACTCCTCTTCAACATGAAAAATACTTGTCGACCGGCCGCCATCTGTAAGAAAACAGAGGAGAGACAACACAGAAAAAGAGAAAACAGCATACATGCATTTACACATACAATGGAAGATATAAAATATTACACATTGCAAAACTAAAGAATACTACAGGGTGGGCCATTTATATGGATACACCTGATCTATGTATACACCCCATATACAACATCATACCATCAATTTTTTTTGTTCCAACAGTCTTGGAGTGATCTATCCAATGTGGGTTAGTGTCAGACCAATAGTGGTGGTTTTGTTTGTTAATTTCACCATTCACATAAACTTATGTAACCATATAAATAGCCAAATTAAGGTGTATCCATATGAATGGCCCACCCTGTACTGTGGCCTCCTCCTCCCCAATAGCCACCCTATTCCTCTCCAGATTTATTTTCTTTAGCAGTTAGTGTGCAAAACCTGCACAGTGAATGTGAAAAAACAAATACGCCCAACTGCCACCGCCATAACAATTCACATGCACAACTCTTCTTCACCATGAAAAACATTTGTCGCCCGCCATCTGTAAGAAAACAGAAGAGAGACAACACAGAAAAAGAGAAAACAACATACATGCATTTACGCACACAATGAAAGATATAAAATATTACACATTTGTAAAACCAAAGGATACTACAGGGTGGGCCATTTATATGGATACACCTGATCTATGTATACACCCCATATACAACATCATACCATCAATTTTTTTGTTCCAACAGTCTTGGAGGGATCTATCCAATGTGGGTTAGTGTCAGACCAATAGTGGTGGTTTTGTTTGTTAATTTCACCATTCACATAAAATTATGTAACCATATAAATAGCCAAATTAAGGTGTATCCATATGAATGGCCCATCCTGTACTGTGGCCTCCTCCTCCCCAATAGCCACCCTATTCCTCTCCAGATTTATTTTCTTTAACAGTTAGTGTGCAAAATCTGCACAGTGAATGTGAAGAAACAAATACGCCCAACTGCCACCGCCATAACAATTCACATGCACAACTCTTCTTCACTATGAAAACACTTGTCGACCGCTATCTGTAAGAAAACAGAAGAGTGACAACACAAAAAAAGAGATACCAATTTACATGCATTACCACATTCAATAACAGATATAAAATACTACCCATGAAATGCACACAAAGTGACCTGTAAAAAAAGATTGTTTATATATGCATACATATCATACTGAAAAAGAGAAAAAAAGTCAGACAAAAAGAGTAAGAAAGTTGCAAGGAGAAACAACAAATACATGTTATAACAAACCCAATGCCAAACTCCTCTTCAACATGAAAAATACTTGTCGACCGGCCGCCATCTGTAAGAAAACAGAAGAGAGACAACACAGAAAAAGAGAAAACAGCATACATGCATTTACACATACAATGGAAGATATAAAATATTACACATTGCAAAACTAAAGAATACTACAGGGCGGGCCATTTATATGGATACACCTGATCTATGTATACACCCCATATACAACATCATACCATCAATTTTTTTGTTCCAACAGTCTTGGAGTGATCTATCCAATGTGGGTTAGTGTCAGACCAATAGTGGTGGTTTTGTTTGTTAATTTCACCATTCACATAAAATTATGTAACCATATAAATAGCCAAATTAAGGTGTATCCATATGAATGGCCCACCCTGTACTGTGGCCTCCTCCTCCCCAATAGCCACCCTATTCCTCTCCAGATTTATTTTCTTTAGCAGTTAGTGTGCAAAACCTGCACAGTGAATGTGAAAAAACAAATACGCCCAACTGCCACCACCATAACAATTCACATGTACAACTCTTCTTCACCATGAAAAACATTTGTCGACCGCCATCTGTGGGAAAACAGAAGAGAGACAACACAAAAAAAGAGATACCAATTTACATGCATTACCACATTCAATAACAGATAAAAAAAACTACCCATGAAATGCACACAAAGTGACCTGTAAAAAAAGATTGTTTATATATGCATACATATCATACTGAAAAAGAGAAAAAAAGTCAGACAAAAAGAGTAAGAAAGTTGCAAGGAGAAAGAACAAATACATGTTATAACAAACCCAATGCCAAACTCCTCTTCAACATGAAAAATACTTGTCGACCGGCCGCCATCTGTAAGAAAACAGAAGAGAGACAACACAGAAAAAGAGAAAACAGCATACATGCATTTACACATACAATGGAAGATATAAAATATTACACATTGCAAAACTAAAGAATACTACAGGGTGGGCCATTTATATGGATACACCTGATCTATGTATACACCCCATATACAACATCATACCATCAATTTTTTTGTTCCAACAGTCTTGGAGTGATCTATCCAATGTGGGTTAGTGTCAGACCAATAGTGGTGGTTTTGTTTGTTAATTTCACCATTCACATAAACTTATGTAACCATATAAATAGCCAAATTAAGGTGTATCCATATGAATGGCCGACCCTGTACTGTGGCCTCCTCCTCCCCAATAGCCACCCTATTCCTCTCCAGATTTATTTTCTTTAGCAGTTAGTGTGCAAAACCTGCACAGTGAATGTGAAAAAACAAATACGCCCAACTGCCACCGCCATAACAATTCACATGCACAACTCTTCTTCACCATGAAAAACATTTGTCGACCGCCATCTGTGGGAAAACAGAAGAGAGACAACACAAAAAAAGAGATACCAATTTACATGCATTACCACATTCAATAACAGATATAAAATACTACCCATGAAATGCACACAAAGTGACCTGTAAAAAAAGATTGTTTATATATGCGTTCATATCATACTGAAAAAGAGAAAAAAAGTCAGACAAAAAGAGTAAGAAAGTTGCAAGGAGAAAGAACAAATACATGTTATAACAAACCCAATGCCAAACTCCTCTTCAACATGAAAAATACTTGTCGACCGGCCGCCATCTGTAAGAAAACAGAGGAGAGACAACACAGAAAAAGAGAAAACAGCATACATGCATTTACACATACAATGGAAGATATAAAATATTACACATTGCAAAACTAAAGAATACTACAGGGTGGGCCATTTATATGGATACACCTGATCTATGTATACACCCCATATACAACATCATACCATCAATTTTTTTTGTTCCAACAGTCTTGGAGTGATCTATCCAATGTGGGTTAGTGTCAGACCAATAGTGGTGGTTTTGTTTGTTAATTTCACCATTCACATAAACTTATGTAACCATATAAATAGCCAAATTAAGGTGTATCCATATGAATGGCCCACCCTGTACTGTGGCCTCCTCCTCCCCAATAGCCACCCTATTCCTCTCCAGATTTATTTTCTTTAGCAGTTAGTGTGCAAAACCTGCACAGTGAATGTGAAAAAACAAATACGCCCAACTGCCACCGCCATAACAATTCACATGCACAACTCTTCTTCACCATGAAAAACATTTGTCGCCCGCCATCTGTAAGAAAACAGAAGAGAGACAACACAGAAAAAGAGAAAACAACATACATGCATTTACGCACACAATGAAAGATATAAAATATTACACATTTGTAAAACCAAAGGATACTACAGGGTGGGCCATTTATATGGATACACCTGATCTATGTATACACCCCATATACAACATCATACCATCAATTTTTTTGTTCCAACAGTCTTGGAGGGATCTATCCAATGTGGGTTAGTGTCAGACCAATAGTGGTGGTTTTGTTTGTTAATTTCACCATTCACATAAAATTATGTAACCATATAAATAGCCAAATTAAGGTGTATCCATATGAATGGCCCATCCTGTACTGTGGCCTCCTCCTCCCCAATAGCCACCCTATTCCTCTCCAGATTTATTTTCTTTAACAGTTAGTGTGCAAAATCTGCACAGTGAATGTGAAGAAACAAATACGCCCAACTGCCACCGCCATAACAATTCACATGCACAACTCTTCTTCACTATGAAAACACTTGTCGACCGCTATCTGTAAGAAAACAGAAGAGTGACAACACAAAAAAAGAGATACCAATTTACATGCATTACCACATTCAATAACAGATATAAAATACTACCCATGAAATGCACACAAAGTGACCTGTAAAAAAAGATTGTTTATATATGCATACATATCATACTGAAAAAGAGAAAAAAAGTCAGACAAAAAGAGTAAGAAAGTTGCAAGGAGAAACAACAAATACATGTTATAACAAACCCAATGCCAAACTCCTCTTCAACATGAAAAATACTTGTCGACCGGCCGCCATCTGTAAGAAAACAGAAGAGAGACAACACAGAAAAAGAGAAAACAGCATACATGCATTTACACATACAATGGAAGATATAAAATATTACACATTGCAAAACTAAAGAATACTACAGGGCGGGCCATTTATATGGATACACCTGATCTATGTATACACCCCATATACAACATCATACCATCAATTTTTTTGTTCCAACAGTCTTGGAGTGATCTATCCAATGTGGGTTAGTGTCAGACCAATAGTGGTGGTTTTGTTTGTTAATTTCACCATTCACATAAAATTATGTAACCATATAAATAGCCAAATTAAGGTGTATCCATATGAATGGCCCACCCTGTACTGTGGCCTCCTCCTCCCCAATAGCCACCCTATTCCTCTCCAGATTTATTTTCTTTAGCAGTTAGTGTGCAAAACCTGCACAGTGAATGTGAAAAAACAAATACGCCCAACTGCCACCACCATAACAATTCACATGTACAACTCTTCTTCACCATGAAAAACATTTGTCGACCGCCATCTGTGGGAAAACAGAAGAGAGACAACACAAAAAAAGAGATACCAATTTACATGCATTACCACATTCAATAACAGATAAAAAAAACTACCCATGAAATGCACACAAAGTGACCTGTAAAAAAAGATTGTTTATATATGCATACATATCATACTGAAAAAGAGAAAAAAAGTCAGACAAAAAGAGTAAGAAAGTTGCAAGGAGAAAGAACAAATACATGTTATAACAAACCCAATGCCAAACTCCTCTTCAACATGAAAAATACTTGTCGACCGGCCGCCATCTGTAAGAAAACAGAAGAGAGACAACACAGAAAAAGAGAAAACAGCATACATGCATTTACACATACAATGGAAGATATAAAATATTACACATTGCAAAACTAAAGAATACTACAGGGTGGGCCATTTATATGGATACACCTGATCTATGTATACACCCCATATACAACATCATACCATCAATTTTTTTGTTCCAACAGTCTTGGAGTGATCTATCCAATGTGGGTTAGTGTCAGACCAATAGTGGTGGTTTTGTTTGTTAATTTCACCATTCACATAAACTTATGTAACCATATAAATAGCCAAATTAAGGTGTATCCATATGAATGGCCGACCCTGTACTGTGGCCTCCTCCTCCCCAATAGCCACCCTATTCCTCTCCAGATTTATTTTCTTTAGCAGTTAGTGTGCAAAACCTGCACAGTGAATGTGAAAAAACAAATACGCCCAACTGCCACCGCCATAACAATTCACATGCACAACTCTTCTTCACCATGAAAAACATTTGTCGACCGCCATCTGTGGGAAAACAGAAGAGAGACAACACAAAAAAAGAGATACCAATTTACATGCATTACCACATTCAATAACAGATATAAAATACAACCCATGAAATGCACACAAAGTGACCTGTAAAAAAAGATTGTTTATATATGCGTTCATATCATACTGAAAAAGAGAAAAAAAGTCAGACAAAAAGAGTAAGAAAGTTGCAAGGAGAAAGAACAAATACATGTTATAACAAACCCAATGCCAAACTCCTCTTCAACATGAAAAATACTTGTCGACCGGCCGCCATCTGTAAGAAAACAGAGGAGAGACAACACAGAAAAAGAGAAAACAGCATACATGCATTTACACATACAATGGAAGATATAAAATATTACACATTGCAAAACTAAAGAATACTACAGGGTGGGCCATTTATATGGATACACCTGATCTATGTATACACCCCATATACAACATCATACCATCAATTTTTTTTGTTCCAACAGTCTTGGAGTGATCTATCCAATGTGGGTTAGTGTCAGACCAATAGTGGTGGTTTTGTTTGTTAATTTCACCATTCACATAAACTTATGTAACCATATAAATAGCCAAATTAAGGTGTATCCATATGAATGGCCCACCCTGTACTGTGGCCTCCTCCTCCCCAATAGCCACCCTATTCCTCTCCAGATTTATTTTCTTTAGCAGTTAGTGTGCAAAACCTGCACAGTGAATGTGAAAAAACAAATACGCCCAACTGCCACCGCCATAACAATTCACATGCACAACTCTTCTTCACCATGAAAAACATTTGTCGCCCGCCATCTGTAAGAAAACAGAAGAGAGACAACACAGAAAAAGAGAAAACAACATACATGCATTTACGCACACAATGAAAGATATAAAATATTACACATTTGTAAAACCAAAGGATACTACAGGGTGGGCCATTTATATGGATACACCTGATCTATGTATACACCCCATATACAACATCATACCATCAATTTTTTTGTTCCAACAGTCTTGGAGGGATCTATCCAATGTGGGTTAGTGTCAGACCAATAGTGATGGTTTTGTTTGTTAATTTCACCATTCACATAAAATTATGTAACCATATAAATAGCCAAATTAAGGTGTATCCATATGAATGGCCCATCCTGTACTGTGGCCTCCTCCTCCCCAATAGCCACCCTATTCCTCTCCAGATTTATTTTCTTTAACAGTTAGTGTGCAAAATCTGCACAGTGAATGTGAAGAAACAAATACGCCCAACTGCCACCGCCATAACAATTCACATGCACAACTCTTCTTCACTATGAAAAACACTTGTCGACCGCTATCTGTAAGAAAACAGAAGAGTGACAACACAAAAAAAGAGATACCAATTTACATGCATTACCACATTCAATAACAGATATAAAATACTACCCATGAAATGCACACAAAGTGACCTGTAAAAAAAGATTGTTTATATATGCATACATATCATACTGAAAAAGAGAAAAAAAGTCAGACAAAAAGAGTAAGAAAGTTGCAAGGAGAAACAACAAATACATGTTATAACAAACCCAATGCCAAACTCCTCTTCAACATGAAAAATACTTGTCGACCGGCCGCCATCAGTAAGAAAACAGAAGAGAGACAACACAGAAAAAGAGAAAACAGCATACATGCATTTACACATACAATGGAAGATATAAAATATTACACATTGCAAAACTAAAGAATACTACAGGGCGGGCCATTTATATGGATACACCTGATCTATGTATACACCCCATATACAACATCATACCATCAATTTTTTTGTTCCAACAGTCTTGGAGTGATCTATCCAATGTGGGTTAGTGTCAGACCAATAGTGGTGGTTTTGTTTGTTAATTTCACCATTCACATAAAATTATGTAACCATATAAATAGCCAAATTAAGGTGTATCCATATGAATGGCCCACCCTGTACTGTGGCCTCCTCCTCCCCAATAGCCACCCTATTCCTCTCCAGATTTATTTTCTTTAGCAGTTAGTGTGCAAAACCTGCACAGTGAATGTGAAAAAACAAATACGCCCAACTGCCACCACCATAACAATTCACATGTACAACTCTTCTTCACCATGAAAAACATTTGTCGACCGCCATCTGTGGGAAAACAGAAGAGAGACAACACAAAAAAAGAGATACCAATTTACATGCATTACCACATTCAATAACAGATAAAAAAAACTACCCATTAAATGCACACAAAGTGACCTGTAAAAAAAGATTGTTTATATATGCATACATATCATACTGAAAAAGAGAAAAAAAGTCAGACAAAAAGAGTAAGAAAGTTGCAAGGAGAAAGAACAAATACATGTTATAACAAACCCAATGCCAAACTCCTCTTCAACATGAAAAATACTTGTCGACCGGCCGCCATCTGTAAGAAAACAGAAGAGAGACAACACAGAAAAAGAGAAAACAGCATACATGCATTTACACATACAATGGAAGATATAAAATATTACACATTGCAAAACTAAAGAATACTACAGGGTGGGCCATTTATATGGATACACCTGATCTATGTATACACCCCATATACAACATCATACCATCAATTTTTTTGTTCCAACAGTCTTGGAGTGATCTATCCAATGTGGGTTAGTGTCAGACCAATAGTGGTGGTTTTGTTTGTTAATTTCACCATTCACATAAACTTATGTAACCATATAAATAGCCAAATTAAGGTGTATCCATATGAATGGCCCACCCTGTACTGTGGCCTCCTCCTCCCCAACAGCCACCCTATTCCTCTCCAGATTTATTTTCTTTAGCAGTTAGTGTGCAAAACCTGCACAGTGAATGTGAAAAAACAAATACGCCCAACTGCCACCGCCATAACAATTCACATGCACAACTCTTCTTCACCATGAAAAACATTTGTCGACCGCCATCTGTGGGAAAACAGAAGGGAGACAACACAAAAAAAGAGATACCAATTTACATGCATTACCACATTCAATAACAGATATAAAATACTACCCATGAAATGCACACAAAGTGACCTGTAAAAAAAGATTGTTTATATATGCGTACATATCATACTGAAAAAGAGAAAAAAAGTCAGACAAAAAGAGTAAGAAAGTTGCAAGGAGAAAGAACAAATACATGTTATAACAAACCCAATGCCAAACTCCTCTTCAACATGAAAAATACTTGTCGACCGGCCGCCATCTGTAAGAAAACAGAAGAGAGACAACACAGAAAAAGAGAAAACAGCATACATGCATTTACACATACAATGGAAGATATAAAATATTACACATTGCAAAACTAAAGAATACTACAGGGTGGGCCATTTATATGGATACACCTGATCTATGTATACACCCCATATACAACATCATACCATCAATTTTTTTGTTCCAACAGTCTTGGAGTGATCTATCCAATGTGGGTTAGTGTCAGACCAATAGTGGTGGTTTTGTTTGTTAATTTCACCATTCACATAAACTTATGTAACCATATAAATAGCCAAATTAAGGTGTATCCATATGAATGGCTTACCCTGTACTGTGGCCTCCTCCTCCCCAATAGCCACCCTATTCCTCTCCAGATTTATTTTCTTTAGCAGTTAGTGTGCAAAACCTGCACAGTGAATGTGAAAAAACAAATACGCCCAACTGCCACCGCCATAACAATTCACATGCACAACTCTTCTTCACCATGAAAAACATTTGTCGACCGCCATCTGTAAGAAAACAGAAGAGAGACAACACAGAAAAAGAGAAAACAACATACATGCATTTACGCACACAATGAAAGATATAAAATATTACACATTGCAAAACTAAAGAATACTACAGGGTGGGCCATTTATATGGATACACCTGATCTATGTATACACCCCATATACAACATCATACCATCAATTTTTTTGTTCCAACAGTCTTGGAGGGATCTATCCAATGTGGGTTAGTGTCAGACCAATAGTGGTGGTTTTGTTTGTTAATTTCACCATTCACATAAAATTATGTAACCATATAAATAGCCAAATTAAGGTGTATCCATATGAATGGCCCACCCTGTACTGTGGCCTCCTCCTCCCCAATAGCCACCCTATTCCTCTCCAGATTTATTTTCTTTAACAGTTAGTGTGCAAAATCTGCACAGTGAATGTGAAGAAACAAATACGCCCAACTGCCACCACCATAACAATTCACATGCACAACTCTTCTTCACTATGAAAAACACTTGTCGACCGCTATCTGTAAGAAAACAGAAGAGTGACAACACAAAAAAAGAGATACCAATTTACATGCATTACCACATTTAATAACAGATATAAAATACTACCCATGAAATGCACACAAAGTGACCTGTAAAAAAAGATTGTTTATATATGCTTGTTTATATATGCGTACATATCATACTGAAAAAGAGAAAAAAAGTCAGACAAAAAGAGTAAGAAAGTTGCAAGGAGAAAGAACAAATACATGTTATAACAAACCCAATGCCAAACTCCTCTTCAACATGAAAAATACTTGTCGACCGGCCGCCATCTGTAAGAAAACAGAAGAGAGACAACACAGAAAAAGAGAAAACAGCATACATGCATTTACACATACAGTGGAAGATATAAAATATTACACATTGCAAAACTAAAGAATACTACAGGGTGGGCCATTTATATGGATACACCTGATCTATGTATACACCCCATATACAACATCATACCATCAATTTTTTTGTTCCAACAGTCTTGGAGTGATCTATCCAATGTGGGTTAGTGTCAGACCAATAGTGGTGGTTTTGTTTGTTAATTTCACCATTCACATAAACTTATGTAACCATATAAATAGCCAAATTAAGGTGTATCCATATGAATGGCCCACCCTGTACTGTGGCCTCCTCCTCCCCAATAGCCACCCTATTCCTCTCCAGATTTATTTTCTTTAGCAGTTAGTGTGCAAAACCTGCACAGTGAATGTGAAAAAACAAATACGCCCAACTGCCACCGCCATAACAATTCACATGCACAACTCTTCTTCACCATGAAAAACATTTGTCGACCGCCATCTGTGGGAAAACAGAAGAGAGACAACACAAAAAAATAGATACCAATTTACATGCATTACCACATTCAATAACAGAAATAAAATACTACCCATGAAATGCACACAAAGTGACCTGTAAAAAAAGATTGTTTATATATGCATACATATCATACTGAAAAAGAGAAAAAAAGTCAGACAAAAAGAGTAAGAAAGTTGCAAGGAGAAAGAACAAATACATGTTATAACAAACCCAATGCCAAACTCCTTTTCAACATGAAAAATACTTGTCGACCGGCCGCCATCTGTAAGAAAACAGAAGAGAGACAACACAGAAAAAGAGAAAACAGCATACATGCATTTACACATACAATGGAAGATATAAAATATTACACATTGCAAAACTAAAGAATACTACAGGGTGGGCCATTTATATGGATACACCTGATCTATGTATACACCCCATATACAACATCATACCATCATTTTTTGTGTTCCAACAGTCTTGGAGTGATCTATCCAATGTGGGTTAGTGTCAGACCAATAGTGGTGGTTTTGTTTGTTAATTTCACCATTCACATAAAATTATGTAACCATATAAATAGCCAAATTAAGGTGTATCCATATGAATGGCCCATCCTGTACTGTGGCCTCCTCCTCCCCAATAGCCACCCTATTCCTCTCCAGATTTATTTTCTTTAACAGTTAGTGTGCAAAATCTGCACAGTGAATGTGAAGAAACAAATACGCCCAACTGCCACCGCCATAACAATTCACATGCACAACTCTTCTTCACTATGAAAAACACTTGTCGACCGCTATCTGTAAGAAAACAGAAGAGTGACAACACAAAAAAAGAGATACCAATTTACATGCATTACCACATTCAATAACAGATATAAAATACTACCCATGAAATGCACACAAAGTGACCTGTAAAAAAAGATTGTTTATATATGCATACATATCATACTGAAAAAGAGAAAAAAAGTCAGACAAAAAGAGTAAGAAAGTTGCAAGGAGAAACAACAAATACATGTTATAACAAACCTAATGCCAAACTCCTCTTCAACATGAAAAATACTTGTCGACCGGCCGCCATCTGTAAGAAAACAGAAGAGAGACAACACAGAAAAAGAGAAAACAGCATACATGCATTTACACATACAATGGAAGATATAAAATATTACACATTGCAAAACTAAAGAATACTACAGGGTGGGCCATTTATATGGATACACCTGATCTATGTATACACCCCATATACAACATCATACCATCAATTTTTTTTGTTCCAACAGTCTTGGAGTGATCTATCCAATGTGGGTTAGTGTCAGACCAATAGTGGTGGTTTTGTTTGTTAATTTCACCATTCACATAAACTTATGTAACCATATAAATAGCCAAATTAAGGTGTATCCATATGAATGGCCCACCCTGTACTGTGGCCTCCTCCTCCCCAATAGCCACCCTATTCCTCTCCAGATTTATTTTCTTTAGCAGTTAGTGTGCAAAACCTGCACAGTGAATGTGAAAAAACAAATACGCCCAACTGCCACCGCCATAACAATTCACATGCACAACTCTTCTTCACCATGAAAAACATTTGTCGACCGCCATCTGTGGGAAAACAGAAGAGAGACAACACAAAAAAATAGATACCAATTTACATGCATTACCACATTCAATAACAGATATAAAATACTACCCATGAAATGCACACAAAGTGACCTGTAAAAAAAGATTGTTTATATATGCATACATATCATACTGAAAAAGAGAAAAAAAAGTCAGACAAAAAGAGTAAGAAAGTTGCAAGGAGAAAGAACAAATACATGTTATAACAAACCCAATGCCAAACTCCTTTTCAACATGAAAAATACTTGTCGACCGGCCGCCATCTGTAAGAAAACAGAAGAGAGACAACACAGAAAAAGAGAAAACAGCATACATGCATTTACACATACAATGGAAGATATAAAATATTACACATTGCAAAACTAAAGAATACTACAGGGTGGGCCATTTATATGGATACACCTGATCTATGTATACACCCCATATACAACATCATACCATCATTTTTTGTGTTCCAACAGTCTTGGAGTGATCTATCCAATGTGGGTTAGTGTCAGACCAATAGTGGTGGTTTTGTTTGTTAATTTCACCATTCACATAAACTTATGTAACCATATAAATAGCCAAATTAAGGTGTATCCATATGAATGGCCCACCCTGTACTGTGGCCTCCTCCTCCCCAATAGCCACCCTATTCCTCTCCAGATTTATTTTCTTTAGCAGTTAGTGTGCAAAACCTGCACAGTGAATGTGAAAAAACAAATACGCCCAACTGCCACCGCCATAACAATTCACATGCACAACTCTTCTTCACCATGAAAAACATTTGTCGACTGCCATCTGTGGGAAAACAGAAGAGAGACAACACAAAAAAAGAGATACCAATTTACATGCATTACCACATTCAATAACAGATATAAAATACTACCCATGAAATGCACACAAAGTGACCTGTAAAAAAAGATTGTTTATATATGCATACATATCATACTGAAAAAGAGAAAAAAAGTCAGACAAAAAGAGTAAGAAAGTTGCAAGGAGAAAGAACAAATACATGTTATAACAAACCCAATGCCAAACTCCTTTTCAACATGAAAAATACTTGTCGACCGGCCGCCATCTGTAAGAAAACAGAAGAGAGACAACACAGAAAGAGAGAAAACAGCATACATGCATTTACACATACAATGGAAGATATAAAATATTACACATTGCAAAACTAAAGAATACTACAGGGTGGGCCATTAATATGGATACACCTGATCTATGTATACACCCCATATACAACATCATACCATCATTTTTTTTGTTCCAACAGTCTTGGAGTGATCTATCCAATGTGGGTTAGTGTCAGACCAATAGTGGTGGTTTTGTTTGTTAATTTCACCATTCACATAAAATTATGTAACCATATAAATAGCCAAATTAAGGTGTATCCATATGAATGGCCCATCCTGTACTGTGGCCTCCTCCTCCCCAATAGCCACCCTATTCCTCTCCAGATTTATTTTCTTTAACAGTTAGTGTGCAAAATCTGCACAGTGAATGTGAAGAAACAAATACGCCCAACTGCCACCGCCATAACAATTCACATGCACAACTCTTCTTCACTATGAAAAACACTTGTCGACCGCTATCTGTAAGAAAACAGAAGAGTGACAACACAAAAAAAGAGATACCAATTTACATGCATTACCACATTCAATAACAGATATAAAATACTACCCATGAAATGCACACAAAGTGACCTGTAAAAAAAGATTGTTTATATATGCATACATATCATACTGAAAAAGAGAAAAAAAGTCAGACAAAAAGAGTAAGAAAGTTGCAAGGAGAAACAACAAATACATGTTATAACAAACCTAATGCCAAACTCCTCTTCAACATGAAAAATACTTGTCGACCGGCCGCCATCTGTAAGAAAACAGAAGAGAGACAACACAGAAAAAGAGAAAACAGCATACATGCATTTACACATACAATGGAAGATATAAAATATTACACATTGCAAAACTAAAGAATACTACAGGGTGGGCCATTTATATGGATACACCTGATCTATGTATACACCCCATATACAACATCATACCATCAATTTTTTTGTTCCAACAGTCTTGGAGTGATCTATCCAATGTGGGTTAGTGTCAGACCAATAGTGGTGGTTTTGTTTGTTAATTTCACCATTCACATAAACTTATGTAACCATATAAATAGCCAAATTAAGGTGTATCCATATGAATGGCCCACCCTGTACTGTGGCCTCCTCCTCCCCAATAGCCACCCTATTCCTCTCCAGATTTATTTTCTTTAGCAGTTAGTGTGCAAAACCTGCACAGTGAATGTGAAAAAACAAATACGCCCAACTGCCACCGCCATAACAATTCACATGCACAACTCTTCTTCACCATGAAAAACATTTGTCGACCGCCATCTGTGGGAAAACAGAAGAGAGACAACACAAAAAAAGAGATACCAATTTACATGCATTACCACATTCAATAACAGATATAAAATACTACCCATGAAATGCACACAAAGTGACCTGTAAAAAAAGATTGTTTATATATGCATACATATCATACTGAAAAAGAGAAAAAAAGTCAGACAAAAAGAGTAAGAAAGTTGCAAGGAGAAAGAACAAATACATGTTATAACAAACCCAATGCCAAACTCCTTTTCAACATGAAAAATACTTGTCGACCGGCCGCCATCTGTAAGAAAACAGAAGAGAGACAACACAGAAAAAGAGAAAACAGCATACATGCATTTACACATACAATGGAAGATATAAAATATTACACATTGCAAAACTAAAGAATACTACAGGGTGGGCCATTTATATGGATACACCTGATCTATGTATACACCCCATATACAACATCATACCATCATTTTTTTTGTTCCAACAGTCTTGGAGTGATCTATCCAATGTGGGTTAGTGTCAGACCAATAGTGGTGGTTTTGTTTGTTAATTTCACCATTCACATAAACTTATGTAACCATATAAATAGCCAAATTAAGGTGTATCCATATGAATGGCCCACCCTGTACTGTGGCCTCCTCCTCCCCAATAGCCACCCTATTCCTCTCCAGATTTATTTTCTTTAGCAGTTAGTGTGCAAAACCTGCACAGTGAATGTGAAAAAACAAATACGCCCAACTGCCACCGCCATAACAATTCACATGCACAACTCTTCTTCACCATGAAAAACATTTGTCGACCGCCATCTGTGGGAAAACAGAAGAGAGACAACACAAAAAAAGAGATACCAATTTACATGCATTACCACATTCAATAACAGATATAAAATACTACCCATGAAATGCACACAAAGTGACCTGTAAAAAAAGATTGTTTATATATGCATACATATCATACTGAAAAAGAGAAAAAAAGTCAGACAAAAAGAGTAAGAAAGTTGCAATTAGAAAGAACAAATACATGTTATAACAAACCCAATGCCAAACTCCTTTTCAACATGAAAAATACTTGTCGACCGGCCGCCATCTGTAAGAAAACAGAAGAGAGACAACACAGAAAAAGAGAAAACAGCATACATGCATTTACACATACAATGGAAGATATAAAATATTACACATTGCAAAACTAAAGAATACTACAGGGTGGGCCATTTATATGGATACACCTGATCTATGTATACACCCCATATACAACATCATACCATCATTTTTTTTGTTCCAACAGTCTTGGAGTGATCTATCCAATGTGGGTTAGTGTCAGACCAATAGTGGTGGTTTTGTTTGTTAATTTCACCATTCACATAAACTTATGTAACCATATAAATAGCCAAATTAAGGTGTATCCATATGAATGGCCCACCCTGTACTGTGGCCTCCTCCTCCCCAATAGCCACCCTATTCCTCTCCGGATTTATTTTCTTTAGCAGTTAGTGTGCAAAACCTGCACAGTGAATGTGAAAAAACAAATACGCCCAACTGCCACCGCCATAACAATTCACATGCACAACTCTTCTTCACCATGAAAAACATTTGTCGACCGCCATCTGTAAGAAAACAGAAGAGAGACAACACAGAAAAAGAGAAAACAACATACATGCATTTACGCACACAATGAAAGATATAAAATATTACACATTTGTAAAACCAAAGGATACTACAGGGTGGGCCATTTATATGGATACACCTGATCTATGTATACACCCCACATACAACATCATACCATCATTTTTTTTGTTCCAACAGTCTTGGAGGGATCTATCCAATGTGGGTTAGTGTCAGACCAATAGTGGTGGTTTTGTTTGTTAATTTCACCATTCACATAAAATTATGTAACCATATAAATAGCCAAATTAAGGTGTATCCATATGAATGGCCCACCCTGTACTGTGGCCTCCTCCTCCCCAATAGCCACCCTATTCCTCTCCAGATTTATTTTCTTTAACAGTTAGTGTGCAAAATCTGCACAGTGAATGTGAAGAAACAAATACGCCCAACTGCCACCACCATAACAATTCACATGCACAACTCTTCTTCACTATGAAAAACACTTGTCGACCGCTATCTGTAAGAAAACAGAAGAGTGACAACACAAAAAAAGAGATACCAATTTACATGCATTACCACATTCAATAACAGATATAAAATACTACCCATGAAATGCACACAAAGTGACCTGTAAAAAAAGATTGTTTATATATGCATACATATCATACTGAAAAAGAGAAAAAAAGTCAGACAAAAAGAGTAAGAAAGTTGCAAGGAGAAACAACAAATACATGTTATAACAAACCCAATGCCAAACTCCTCTTCAACATGAAAAATACTTTCGACCGGCCGCCATCTGTAAGAAAACAGAAGAGAGACAACACAGAAAAAGAGAAAACAGCATACATGCATTTACACATACAATGGAAGATATAAAATATTACACATTGCAAAACTAAAGAATACTACAGGGTGGGCCATTTATATGGATACACCTGATCTATGTATACACCCCATATACAACATCATACCATCAATTTTTTTGTTCCAACAGTCTTGGAGTGATCTATCCAATGTGGGTTAGTGTCAGACCAATAGTGGTGGTTTTGTTTGTTAATTTCACCATTCACATAAACTTATGTAACCATATAAATAGCCAAATTAAGGTGTATCCATATGAATGGCCCACCCGGTACTGTGGCCTCCTCCTCCCAAATAGCCACCCTATTCCTCTCCAGATTTATTTTCTTTAGCAGTTAGTGTGCAAAACCTGCACAGTGAATGTGAAAAAACAAATACGCCCAACTGCCACCGCCATAACAATTCACATGTACAACTCTTCTTCACCATGAAAAACATTTGTCGACCGCCATCTGTGGGAAAACAGAAGAGAGACAACACAAAAAAAGAGATACCAATTTACATGCATTACCACATTCAATAACAGAAAAAAAAAACTACCCATGAAATGCACACAAAGTGACCTGTAAAAAAAGATTGTTTATATATGCATACATATCATACTGAAAAAGAGAAAAAAAGTCAGACAAAAAGAGTAAGAAAGTTGCAAGGAGAAAGAACAAATACATGTTATAACAAACCCAATGCCAAACTCCTCTTCAACATGAAAAATACTTGTCGACCAGCCGCCATCTGTAAGAAAACAGAAGAGAGACAACACAGAAAAAGAGAAAACAGCATACATGCATTTACACATACAATGGAAGATATAAAATATTACACATTGCAAAACTAAAGAATACTATAGGGTGGGCCATTTATATGGATACACCTGATCTATGTATACACCCCATATACAACATCATACCATCAATTTTTTTGTTCCAACAGTCTTGGAGTGATCTATCCAATGTGGGTTAGTGTCAGACCAATAGTGGTGGTTTTGTTTGTTAATTTCACCATTCACATAAACTTATGTAACCATATAAATAGCCAAATTAAGGTGTATCCATATGAATGGCCCACCCTGTACTGTGGCCTCCTCCTCCCCAATAGCCACCCTATTCCTCTCCAGATTTATTTTCTTTAGCAGTTAGTGTGCAAAACCTGCACAGTGAATGTGAAAAAACAAATACGCCCAACTGCCACCGCCATAACAATTCACATGCACAACTCTTCTTCACCATGAAAAACATTTGTCGACCGCCATCTGTAAGAAAACAGAAGAGAGACAACACAGAAAAAGAGAAAACAACATACATGCATTTACGCATACAATGAAAGATATAAAATATTACACATTTGTAAAACAAAAGGATACTACAGGGTGGGCCATTTATATGGATACACCTGATCTATGTATACACCCCATATACAACATCATACCATCAATTTTTTTGTTCCAACAGTCTTGGAGGGATCTATCCAATGTGGGTTAGTGTCAGACCAATAGTGGTGGTTTTGTTTGTTAATTTCACCATTCACATAAACTTATGTAACCATATAAATAGCCAAATTAAGGTGTATCCATATAAATGGCCAACCCTGTACTGTGGCCTCTTCCTCCCCAATAGCCACCCTATTCCTCTCCAGATTTATTTTCTTTAGCAGTTAGTGTGCAAAACCTGCACAGTGAATGTGAAAAAACAAATACGCCCAACTGCCACCGCCATAACAATTCACATGTACAACTCTTCTTCACCATGAAAAACATTTGTCGACCGCCATCTGTGGGAAAACAGAAGAGAGACAACACAAAAAAAGAGATACCAATTTACATGCATTACCACATTCAATAACAGATAAAAAAAACTACCCATGAAATGCACACAAAGTGACCTGTAAAAAAAGATTGTTTATATATGCATACATATCATACTGAAAAAGAGAAAAAAAGTCAGACAAAAAGAGTAAGAAAGTTGCAAGGAGAAAGAACAAATACATGTTATAACAAACCCAATGCCAAACTCCTCTTCAACATGAAAAATACTTGTCGACCAGCCGCCATCTGTAAGAAAACAGAAGAGAGACAACACAGAAAAAGAGAAAACAGCATACATGCATTTACACATACAATGGAAGATATAAAGTATTACACATTGCAAAACTAAAGAATACTACAGGGTGGGCCATTTATATGGATACACCTGATCTATGTATACACCCCATATACAACATCATACCATCAATTTTTTTGTTCCAACAGTCTTGGAGTGATCTATCCAATGTGGGTTAGTGTCAGACCAATAGTGGTGGTTTTGTTTGTTAATTTCACCATTCACATAAACTTATGTAACCATATAAATAGCCAAATTAAGGTGTATCCATATGAATGGCCCACCCTGTACTGTGGCCTCCTCCTCCCCAATAGCCACCCTATTCCTCTCCAGATTTATTTTCTTTAGCAGTTAGTGTGCAAAACCTGCACAGTGAATGTGAAAAAACAAATACGCCCAACTGCCACCGCCATAACAATTCACATGCACAACTCTTCTTCACCATGAAAAACATTTGTCGACCGCCATCTGTGGGAAAACAGAAGAGAGACAACACAAAAGAAGAGATACCAATTTACATGCATTACCACATTCAATATCAGATATAAAATACTACCCATGAAATGCACACAAAGTGACCTGTAAAAAAAGATTGTTTATATATGCATACATATCATACTGAAAAAGAGAAAAAAAGTCAGACAAAAAGAGTAAGAAAGTTGCAAGGAGAAAGAACAAATACATGTTATAACAAACCCAATGCCAAACTCCTCTTCAACATGAAAAATACTTGTCGACCGGCCGCCATCTGTAAGAAAACAGAAGAGAGACAACACAGAAAAAGAGAAAACAGCATACATGCATTTACACATACAATGGAAGATATAAAATATTACACATTGCAAAACTAAAGAATACTACAGGGTGGGCCATTTATATGGATACACCTGATCTATGTATACACCCCATATACAACATCATACCATCAATTTTTTTGTTCCAACAGTCTTGGAGTGATCTATCCAATGTGGGTTAGTGTCAGACCAATAGTGGTGGTTTTGTTTGTTAATTTCACCATTCACATAAACTTATGTAACCATATAAATAGCCAAATTAAGGTGTATCCATATGAATGGCCCACCCTGTACTGTGGCCTCCTCCTCCCCAATAGCCACCCTATTCCTCTCCAGATTTATTTTCTTTAGCAGTTAGTGTGCAAAACCTGCACAGTGAATGTGAAAAAACAAATACGCCCGACTGCCACCGCCATAACAATTCACATGCACAACTCTTCTTCACCATGAAAAACATTTGTCGACCGCCATCTGTAAGAAAACAGAAGAGAGACAACACAGAAAAAGAGAAAACAGCATACATGCATTTACGCATACAATGAAAGATATAAAATATTACACATTTGTAAAACTAAAGGATACTACAGGGTGGGCCATTTATATGGATACACCTGATCTATGTATACACCCCATATACAACATCATACCATCAATTTTTTTGTTCCAACAGTCTTGGAGTGATCTATCCAATGTGGGTTAGCGTCAGACCAATAGTGGTGGTTTTGTTTGTTAATTTCACCATTCACATAAACTTATGTAACCATATAAATAGCCAAATTAAGGTGTATCCATATGAATGGCCCACCCTGTACTGTGGCCTCCTCCTCCCCAATAGCCACCCTATTCCTCTCCAGATTTATTTTCTTTAACAGTTAGTGTGCAAAATCTGCACAGTGAATGTGAAGAAACAAATACGCCCAACTGCCACCGCCATAACAATTCACATGCACAACTCTTCTTCACTATGAAAAACACTTGTCGACCGCTATCTGTAAGAAAACAGAAGAGTGACAACACAAAAAAAGAGATACCAATTTACATGCATTACCACATTCAATAACAGATAAAAAAAAACTACCCATGAAATGCACACAAAGTGACCTGTAAAAAAAGATTGTTTATATATGCATACATATCATACTGAAAAAGAGAAAAAAAGTCAGACAAAAAGAGTAAGAAAGTTGCAAGGAGAAAGAACAAATACATGTTATAACAAACCCAATGCCAAACTCCTCTTCAACATGAAAAATACTTGTCGACCGGCCGCCATCTGTTAGAAAACAGAAGAGAGACAACACAGAAAAAGAGAAAACAGCATACATGCATTTACACATACAATGGAAGATATAAAATATTACACATTGCAAAACTAAAGAATACTACAGGGTGGGCCATTTATATGGATACACCTGATCTATGTATACACCCCATATACAACATCATACCATCATTTTTTTTGTTCCAACAGTCTTGGAGTGATCTATCCAATGTGGGTTAGTGTCAGACCAATAGTGGTGGTTTTGTTTGTTAATTTCACCATTCACATAAACTTATGTAACCATATAAATAGCCAAATTAAGGTGTATCCATATGAATGGCCCACCCTGTACTGTGGCCTCCTCCTCCCCAATAGCCACCCTATTCCTCTCCAGATTTATTTTCTTTAGCAGTTAGTGTGCAAAACCTGCACAGTGAATGTGAAAAAACAAATACGCCCAACTGCCACCGCCATAACAATTCACATGCACAACTCTTCTTCACCATGAAAAACATTTGTCGACCGCCATCTGTAAGAAAACAGAAGAGAGACAACACAGAAAAAGAGAAAACAACATACATGCATTTACGCATACAATGAAAGATATAAAATATTACACATTTGTAAAACTAAAGGATACTACAGGGTGGGCCATTTATATGGATACACCTGATCTATGTATACACCCCATATACAACATCATACCATCAATTTTTTTGTTCCAACAGTCTTGGAGTGATCTATCCAATGTGGGTTAGTGTCAGACCAATAGTGGTGGTTTTGTTTGTTAATTTCACCATTCACATAAACTTATGTAACCATATAAATAGCCAAATTAAGGTGTATCCATATGAATGGCCCACCCTGTACTGTGGCCTCCTCCTCCCCAATAGCCACCCTATTCCTCTCCAGATTTATTTTCTTTAGCAGTTAGTGTGCAAAACCTGCACAGTGAATGTGAAAAAAACAAATACGCCCAACTGCCACCGCCATAACAATTCACATGCACAACTCTTCTTCACCATGAAAAACATTTGTCGACCGCCATCTGTGGGAAAACAGAAGAGAGACAACACAAAAAAAGAGATACCAATTTACATGCATTACCACATTCAATAACAGATATAAAATACTACCCATGAAATGCACACAAAGTGACCTGTAAAAAAAGATTGTTTATATATGCATACATATCATACTGAAAAAGAGAAAAAAAGTCAGACAAAAAGAGTAAGAAAGTTGCAAGGAGAAAGAACAAATACATGTTATAACAAACCCAATGCCAAACTCCTCTTCAACATGAAAAATACTTGTCGACCGGCCGCCATCTGTAAGAAAACAGAAGAGAGACCACACAGAAAAAGAGAAAACAGCATACATGCATTTACACATACAATGGAAGTTATAAAATATTACACATTGCAAAACTAAAGAATACTACAGGGTGGGCCATTTATATGGATACACCTGATCTATGTATACACCCCATATACAACATCATACCATCATTTTTTTTGTTCCAACAGTCTTGGAGTGATCTATCCAATGTGGGTTAGTGTCAGACCAATAGTGGTGGTTTTGTTTGTTAATTTCACCATTCACATAAACTTATGTAACCATATAAATAGCCAAATTAAGGTGTATCCATATGAATGGCCCACCCTGTACTGTGGCCTCCTCCTCCCCAATAGCCACCCTATTCCTCTCCAGATTTATTTTCTTTAGCAGTTAGTGTGCAAAACCTGCACAGTGAATGTGAAAAAACAAATACGCCCAACTGCCACCGCCATAACAATTCACATGCACAACTCTTCTTCACTATGAAAAACACTTGTCGACCGCTATCTGTAAGAAAACAGAAGAGTGACAACACAAAAAAAGAGATACCAATTTACATGCATTACCACATTCAATAACAGATATAAAATACTACCCATGAAATGCACACAAAGTGACCTGTAAAAAAAGATTGTTTATATATGCATACATATCATACTGAAAAAGAGAAAAAAAGTCAGACAAAAAGAGTAAGAAAGTTGCAAGGAGAAAGAACAAATACATGTTATAACAAACCCAATGCCAAACTCCTCTTCAACATGAAAAATACTTGTCGACCAGCCGCCATCTGTAAGAAAACAGAAGAGAGACAACACAGAAAAAGAGAAAACAGCATACATGCATTTACACATACAATGGAAGATATAAAGTATTACACATTGCAAAACTAAAGAATACTACAGGGTGGGCCATTTATATGGATACACCTGATCTATGTATACACCCCATATACAACATCATACCATCAATTTTTTTGTTCCAACAGTCTTGGAGTGATCTATCCAATGTGGGTTAGTGTCAGACCAATAGTGGTGGTTTTGTTTGTTAATTTCACCATTCACATAAACTTATGTAACCATATAAATAGCCAAATTAAGGTGTATCCATATGAATGGCCCACCCTGTACTGTGGCCTCCTCCTCCCCAATAGCCACCCTATTCCTCTCCAGATTTATTTTCTTTAGCAGTTAGTGTGCAAAACCTGCACAGTGAATGTGAAAAAACAAATACGCCCAACTGCCACCGCCATAACAATTCACATGCACAACTCTTCTTCACTATGAAAAACACTTGTCGACCGCTATCTGTAAGAAAACAGAAGAGTGACAACACAAAAAAAGAGATACCAATTTACATGCATTACCACATTCAATAACAGATATAAAATACTACCCATGAAATGCACACAAAGTGACCTGTAAAAAAAGATTGTTTATATATGCATACATATCATACTGAAAAAGAGAAAAAAAGTCAGACAAAAAGAGTAAGAAAGTTGCAAGGAGAAAGAACAAATACATGTTATAACAAACCCAATGCCAAACTCCTCTTCAACATGAAAAATACTTGTCGACCAGCCGCCATCTGTAAGAAAACAGAAGAGAGACAACACAGAAAAAGAGAAAACAGCATACATGCATTTACACATACAATGGAAGATATAAAGTATTACACATTGCAAAACTAAAGAATACTACAGGGTGGGCCATTTATATGGATACACCTGATCTATGTATACACCCCATATACAACATCATACCATCATTTTTTTTGTTCCAACAGTCTTGGAGTGATCTATCCAATGTGGGTTAGTGTCAGACCAATAGTGGTGGTTTTGTTTGTTAATTTCACCATTCACATAAACTTATGTAACCATATAAATAGCCAAATTAAGGTGTATCCATATGAATGGCCCACCCTGTACTGTGGCCTCCTCCTCCCCAATAGCCACCCTATTCCTCTCCACATTTATTTTCTTTAGCAGTTAGTGTGCAAAACCTGCACAGTGAATGTGAAAAAACAAATACGCCCAACTGCCACCGCCATAACAATTCACATGCACAACTCTTCTTCACCATGAAAAACATTTGTCGACCGCCATCTGTGGGAAAACAGAAGAGAGACAACACAAAAAAAGAGATACCAATTTACATGCATTACCACATTCAATATCAGATATAAAATACTACCCATGAAATGCACACAAAGTGACCTGTAAAAAAAGATTGTTTATATATGCATACATATCATACTGAAAAAGAGAAAAAAAGTCAGACAAAAAGAGTAAGAAAGTTGCAAGGAGAAAGAACAAATACATGTTATAACAAACCCAATGCCAAACTCCTCGTTCAACATGAAAAATACTTGTCGACCGGCCGCCATCTGTAAGAAAACAGAAGAGAGACAACACAGAAAAAGAGAAAACAGCATACATGCATTTACACATACAATGGAAGATATAAAATATTACACATTGCAAAACTAAAGAATACTACAGGGTGGGCCATTTATATGGATACACCTGATCTATGTATACACCCCATATACAACATCATACCATCATTTTTTTTGTTCCAACAGTCTTGGAGTGATCTATCCAATGTGGGTTAGTGTCAGACCAATAGTGGTGGTTTTGTTTGTTAATTTCACCATTCACATAAACTTATGTAACCATATAAATAGCCAAATTAAGGTGTATCCATATGAATGGCCCACCCTGTACTGTGGCCTCCTCCTCCCCAATAGCCACCCTATTCCTCTCCAGATTTATTTTCTTTAGCAGTTAGTGTGCAAAACCTGCACAGTTAATGTGAAAAAACAAATACGCCCAACGGCCACCGCCATAACAATTCACATGCACAACTCTTCTTCACCATGAAAAACATTTGTCGACCGCCATCTGTAAGAAAACAGAAGAGAGACAACACAGAAAAAGAGAAAACAGCATACATGCATTTACGCATACAATGAAAGATATAAAATATTACACATTTGTAAAACTAAAGGATACTACAGGGTGGGCCATTTATATGGATACACCTGATCTATGTATACACCCCATATACAACATCATACCATCAATTTTTTTGTTCCAACAGTCTTGGAGTGATCTATCCAATGTGGGTTAGCGTCAGACCAATAGTGGTGGTTTTGTTTGTTAATTTCACCATTCACATAAACTTATGTAACCATATAAATAGCCAAATTAAGGTGTATCCATATGAATGGCCCACCCTGTACTGTGGCCTCCTCCTCCCCAATAGCCACCCTATTCCTCTCCAGATTTATTTTCTTTAACAGTTAGTGTGCAAAATCTGCACAGTGAATGTGAAGAAACAAATACGCCCAACTGCCACCGCCATAACAATTCACATGCACAACTCTTCTTCACTATGAAAAACACTTGTCGACCGCTATCTGTAAGAAAACAGAAGAGTGACAACACAAAAAATGAGATACCAATTTACATGCATTACCACATTCAATAACAGATAAAAAAAACTACCCATGAAATGCACACAAAGTGACCTGTAAAAAAAGATTGTTTATATATGCATACATATCATACTGAAAAAGAGAAAAAAAGTCAGACAAAAAGAGTAAGAAAGTTGCAAGGAGAAAGAACAAATACATGTTATAACAAACCCAATGCCAAACTCCTCTTCAACATGAAAAATACTTGTCGACCGGCCGCCATCTGTTAGAAAACAGAAGAGAGACAACACAGAAAAAGAGAAAACAGCATACATGCATTTACACATACAATGGAAGATATAAAATATTACACATTGCAAAACTAAAGAATACTACAGGGTGGGCCATTTATATGGATACACCTGATCTATGTATACACCCCATATACAACATCATACCATCATTTTTTTTGTTCCAACAGTCTTGGAGTGATCTATCCAATGTGGGTTAGTGTCAGACCAATAGTGGTGGTTTTGTTTGTTAATTTCACCATTCACATAAACTTATGTAACCATATAAATAGCCAAATTAAGGTGTATCCATATGAATGGCCCACCCTGTACTGTGGCCTCCTCCTCCCCAATAGCCACCCTATTCCTCTCCAGATTTATTTTCTTTAGCAGTTAGTGTGCAAAACCTGCACAGTGAATGTGAAAAAACAAATACGCCCAACTGCCACCGCCATAACAATTCACATGCACAACTCTTCTTCACCATGAAAAACATTTGTCGACCGCCATCTGTAAGAAAACAGAAGAGAGACAACACAGAAAAAGAGAAAACAACATACATGCATTTACGCATACAATGAAAGATATAAAATATTACACATTTGTAAAACTAAAGGATACTACAGGGTGGGCCATTTATATGGATACACCTGATCTATGTATACACCCCATATACAACATCATACCATCAATTTTTTTGTTCCAACAGTCTTGGAGTGATCTATCCAATGTGGGTTAGTGTCAGACCAATAGTGGTGGTTTTGTTTGTTAATTTCACCATTCACATAAACTTATGTAACCATATAAATAGCCAAATTAAGGTGTATCCATATGAATGGCCCACCCTGTACTGTGGCCTCCTCCTCCCCAATAGCCACCCTATTCCTCTCCAGATTTATTTTCTTTAGCAGTTAGTGTGCAAAACCTGCACAGGGAATGTGAAAAAACAAATACGCCCAACTGCCACCGCCATAACAATTCACATGCACAACTCTTCTTCACCATGAAAAACATTTGTCGACCGCCATCTGTGGGAAAACAGAAGAGAGACAACACAAAAAAAGAGATACCAATTTACATGCATTACCACATTCAATAACAGATATAAAATACTACCCATGAAATGCACACAAAGTGACCTGTAAAAAAAGATTGTTTATATATGCATACATATCATACTGAAAAAGAGAAAAAAAGTCAGACAAAAAGAGTAAGAAAGTTGCAAGGAGAAAGAACAAATACATGTTATAACAAACCCAATGCCAAACTCCTCTTCAACATGAAAAATACTTGTCGACCGGCCGCCATCTGTAAGAAAACAGAAGAGAGACAACACAGAAAAAGAGAAAACAGCATACATGCATTTACACATACAATGGAAGATATAAAATATTACACATTGCAAAACTAAAGAATACTACAGGGTGGGCCATTTATATGGATACACCTGATCTATGTATACACCCCATATACAACATCATACCATCAATTTTTTTGTTCCAACAGTCTTGGAGTGATCTATCCAATGTGGGTTAGTGTCAGACCAATAGTGGTGGTTTTGTTTGTTAATTTCACCATTCACATAAACTTATGTAACCATATAAATAGCCAAATTAAGGTGTATCCATATGAATGGCCCACCCTGTACTGTGGCCTCCTCCTCCCCAATAGCCACCCTATTCCTCTCCAGATTTATTTTCTTTAGCAGTTAGTGTGCAAAACCTGCACAGTGAATGTGAAAAAACAAATACGCCCAACTGCCACCGCCATAACAATTCACATGCACAACTCTTCTTCACCATGAAAAACATTTGTCGACCGCCATCTGTAAGAAAACAGAAGAGAGACAACACAGAAAAAGAGAAAACAACATACATGCATTTACGCATACAATGAAAGATATAAAATATTACACATTTGTAAAACTAAAGGATACTACAGGGTGGGCCATTTATATGGATACACCTGATCTATGTATACACCCCATATACAACATCATACCATCAATTTTTTTGTTCCAACAGTCTTGGAGTGATCTATCCAATGTGGGTTAGTGTCAGACCAATAGTGGTGGTTTTGTTTGTTAATTTCACCATTCACATAAACTTATGTAACCATATAAATAGCCAAATTAAGGTGTATCCATATGAATGGCCCACCCTGTACTGTGGCCTCCTCCTCCCCAATAGCCACCCTATTCCTCTCCAGATTTATTTTCTTTAGCAGTTAGTGTGCAAAACCTGCACAGTGAATGTGAAAAAACAAATACGCCCAACTGCCACTGCCATAACAATTCACATGCACAACTCTTCTTCACCATGAAAAACATTTGTCGACCGCCATCTGTGGGAAAACAGAAGAGAGACAACACAAAAAAAGAGATACCAATTTACATGCATTACCACATTCAATAACAGATATAAAATACTACCCATGAAATGCACACAAAGTGACCTGTAAAAAAAGATTGTTTATATATGCATACATATCATACTGAAAAAGAGAAAAAAAGTCAGACAAAAAGAGTAAGAAAGTTGCAAGGAGAAAGAACAAATACATGTTATAACAAACCCAATGCCAAACTCCTTTTCAACATGAAAAATACTTGTCGACCGGCCGCCATCTGTAAGAAAACAGAAGAGAGACAACACAGAAAAAGAGAAAACAACATACATGCATTTACGCATACAATGAAAGATATAAAATATTACACATTTGTAAAACTAAAGGATACTACAGGGTGGGCCATTTATATGGATACACCTGATCTATGTATACACCCCATATACAACATCATACCATCAATTTTTTTGTTCCAACAGTCTTGGAGTGATCTATCCAATGTGGGTTAGTGTCAGACCAATAGTGGTGGTTTTGTTTGTTAATTTCACCATTCACATAAAATTATGTAACCATATAAATAGCCAAATTAAGGTGTATCCATATGAATGGCCCACCCTGTACTGTGGCCTCCTCCCCAATAGCCACCCTATTCCTCTCCAGATTAATCTTCTTTAACAGTTAGTGTGCAAAATCTGCACAGTGAATGTGAAGAAACAAATACGCCCAACTGCCACCGCCATAACAATTCACATGCACAACTCTTCTTCACCATGAAAAACATTTGTCGACCGCCATCTGTGGGAAAACAGAAGAGAGACAACACAAAAAAAGAGATACCAATTTACATGCATTACCACATTCAATAACAGATATAAAATACTACCCATGAAATGCACACAAAGTGACCTGTAAAAAAAGATTGTTTATATATGCATACATATCATACTGAAAAAGAGAAAAAAAGTCAGACAAAAAGAGTAAGAAAGTTGCAAGGAGAAAGAACAAATACATGTTATAACAAACCCAATGCCAAACTCCTTTTCAACATGAAAAATACTTGTCGACCGGCCGCCATCTGTAAGAAAACAGAAGAGAGACAACACAGAAAAAGAGAAAACAGCATACATGCATTTACACATACAATGGAAGATATAAAATATTACACATTGCAAAACTAAAGAATACTACAGGGTGGGCCATTTATATGGATACACCTGATCTATGTATACACCCCATATACAACATCATACCATCATTTTTTTTGTTCCAACAGTCTTGGAGTGATCTATCCAATGTGGGTTAGTGTCAGACCAATAGTGGTGGTTTTGTTTGTTAATTTCACCATTCACATAAACTTATGTAACCATATAAATAGCCAAATTAAGGTGTATCCATATGAATGGCCCACCCTGTACTGTGGCCTCCTCCTCCCCAATAGCCACCCTATTCCTCTCCAGATTTATTTTCTTTAGCAGTTAGTGTGCAAAACCTGCACAGTGAATGTGAAAAAACAAATACGCCCAACTGCCACCGCCATAACAATTCACATGCACAACTCTTCTTCACCATGAAAAACATTTGTCGACCGCCATCTGTAAGAAAACAGAAGAGAGACAACACAGAAAAAGAGAAAACAACATACATGCATTTACGCATACAATGAAAGATATAAAATATTACACATTTGTAAAACTAAAGGATACTACAGGGTGGGCCATTTATATGGATACACCTGATCTATGTATACACCCCATATACAACATCATACCATCAATTTTTTTGTTCCAACAGTCTTGGAGTGATCTATCCAATGTGGGTTAGTGTCAGACCAATAGTGGTGGTTTTGTTTGTTAATTTCACCATTCACATAAACTTATGTAACCATATAAATAGCCAAATTAAGGTGTATCTATATGAATGGCCCACCCTGTACTGTGGCCTCCTCCTCCCCAATAGCCACCCTATTCCTCTCCAGATTTATTTTCTTTAGCAGTTAGTGTGCAAAACCTGCACAGTGAATGTGAAAAAACAAATACGCCCAACTGCCACCGCCATAACAATTCACATGCACAACTCTTCTTCACCATGAAAAACATTTGTCGACCGCCATCTGTGGGAAAACAGAAGAGAGACAACACAAAAAAAGAGATACCAATTTACATGCATTACCACATTCAATAACAGATATAAAATACTACCCATGAAATGCACACAAAGTGACCTGTAAAAAAAGATTGTTTATATATGCATACATATCATAATGAAAAAGAGAAAAAAAGTCAGACAAAAAGAGTAAGAAAGTTGCAAGGAGAAAGAACAAATACATGTTATAACAAACCCAATGCCAAACTCCTTTTCAACATGAAAAATACTTGTCGACCGGCCGCCATCTGTAAGAAAACAGAAGAGAGACAACACAGAAAAAGAGAAAACAGCATACATGCATTTACACATACAATGGAAGATATAAAATATTACACATTGCAAAACTAAAGAATACTACAGGGTGGGCCATTTATATGGATACACCTGATCTATGTATACACCCCATATACAACATCATACCATCAATTTTTTTGTTCCAACAGTCTTGGAGTGATCTATCCAATGTGGGTTAGTGTCAGACCAATAGTGGTGGTTTTGTTTGTTAATTTCACCATTCACATAAACTTATGTAACCATATAAATAGCCAAATTAAGGTGTATCCATATGAATAGCCCACCCTGTACTGTGGCCTCCTCCTCCCCAATAGCCACCCTATTCCTCTCCAGATTTATTTTCTTTAGCAGTTAGTGTGCAAAACCTGCACAGTGAATGTGAAAAAACAAATACGCCCAACTGCCACCGCCATAACAATTCACATGCACAACTCTTCTTCACCATGAAAAACATTTGTCGACCGCCATCTGTAAGAAAACAGAAGAGAGACAACACAGAAAAAGAGAAAACAACATACATGCATTTACGCACACAATGAAAGATATAAAATATTACACATTTGTAAAACCAAAGGATACTACAGGGTGGGCCATTTATATGGATACACCTGATCTATGTATACACCCCATATACAACATCATACCATCAATTTTTTTGTTCCAACAGTCTTGGAGGGATCTATCCAATGTGGGTTAGTGTCAGACCAATAGTGGTGGTTTTGTTTGTTAATTTCACCATTCACATAAAATTATGTAACCATATAAATAGCCAAATTAAGGTGTATCCATATGAATGGCCCACCCTGTACTGTGGCCTCCTCCTCCCCAATAGCCACCCTATTCCTCTCCAGATTTATTTTCTTTAACAGTTAGTGTGCAAAATCTGCACAGTGAATGTGAAGAAACAAATACGCCCAACTGCCACCGCCATAAAAATTCACATGCACAACTCTTCTTCACTATGAAAAACACTTGTCGACCGCTATCTGTAAGAAAACAGAAGAGTGACAACACAAAAAAAGAGATACCAATTTACATGCATTACCACATTCAATAACAGATATAAAATACTACCCATGAAATGCACACAAAGTGACCTGCAAAAAAAGATTGTTTATATATGCATACATATCATACTGAAAAAGAGAAAAAAAGTCAGACAAAAAGAGTAAGAAAGTTGCAAGGAGAAACAACAAATACATGTTATAACAAACCCAATGCCAAACTCCTCTTCAACATGAAAAATACTTGTCGACCGGCCGCCATCTGTAAGAAAACAGAAGAGAGACAACACAGAAAAAGAGAAAACAGCATACATGCATTTACACATACAATGGAAGATATAAAATATTACACATTGCAAAACTAAAGAATACTACAGGGTGGGCCATTTATATGGATACACCTGATCTATGTATACACCCCATATACAACATCATACCATCAATTTTTTTGTTCCAACAGTCTTGGAGTGATCTATCCAATGTGGGTTAGTGTCAGACCAATAGTGGTGGTTTTGTTTGTTAATTTCACCATTCACATAAACTTATGTAACCATATAAATAGCCAAATTAAGGTGTATCCATATGAATGGCCCACCCTGTACTGTGGCCTCCTCCTCCCCAATAGCCACCCTATTCCTCTCCAGATTTATTTTCTTTAGCAGTTAGTGTGCAAAACCTGCACAGTGAATGTGAAAAAACAAATACGCCCAACTGCCACCGCCATAACAATTCACATGTACAACTCTTCTTCACCATGAAAAACATTTGTCGACCGCCATCTGTGGGAAAACAGAAGAGAGACAACACAAAAAAAGAGATACCAATTTACATGCATTACCACATTCAATAACAGATAAAAAAAACTACCCATGAAATGCACACAAAGTGACCTGTAAAAAAAGATTGTTTATATATGCATACATATCATACTGAAAAAGAGAAAAAAAGTCAGACAAAAAGAGTAAGAAAGTTGCAAGGAGAAAGAACAAATACATGTTATAACAAACCCAATGCCAAACTCCTCTTCAACATGAAAAATACTTGTCGACCGGCCGCCATCTGTAAGAAAACAGAAGAAAGACAACACAGAAAAAGAGAAAACAGCATACATGCATTTACACATACAATGGAAGATATAAAATATTACACATTGCAAAACTAAAGAATACTACAGGGTGGGCCATTTATATGGATACACCTGATCTATGTATACACCCCATATACAACATCATACCATCAATTTTTTTGTTCCAACAGTCTTGGAGTGATCTATCCAATGTGGGTTAGTGTCAGACCAATAGTGGTGGTTTTGTTTGTTAATTTCACCATTCACATAAACTTATGTAACCATATAAATAGCCAAATTAAGGTGTATCCATATGAATGGCCCACCCTGTACTGTGGCCTCCTCCTCCCCAATAGCCACCCTATTCCTCTCCAGATTTATTTTCTTTAGCAGTTAGTGTGCAAAACCTGCACAGTGAATGTGAAAAAACAAATACGCCCAACTGCCACCGCCATAACAATTCACATGCACAACTCTTCTTCACCATGAAAAACATTTGTCGACCGCCATCTGTGGGAAAACAGAAGAGAGACAACACAAAAAAAGAGATACCAATTTACATGCATTACCACATTCAATAACAGATATAAAATACTACCCATGAAATGCACACACAGTGACCTGTAAAAAAAGATTGTTTATATATGCATACATATCATACTGAAAAAGAGAAAAAAAAGTCAGACAAAAAGAGTAAGAAAGTTGCAAGGAGAAAGAACAAATACATGTTATAACAAACCCAATGCCAAACTCCTTTTCAACATGAAAAATACTTGTCGACCGGCCGCCATCTGTAAGAAAACAGAAGAGAGACAACACAGAAAAAGAGAAAACAGCATACATGCATTTACACATACAATGGAAGATATAAAATATTACACATTGCAAAACTAAAGAATACTACAGGGTGGGCCATTTATATGGATACACCTGATCTATGTATACACCCCATATACAACATCATACCATCATTTTTTTTGTTCCAACAGTCTTGGAGTGATCTATCCAATGTGGGTTAGTGTCAGACCAATAGTGGTGGTTTTGTTTGTTAATTTCACCATTCACATAAACTTATGTAACCATATAAATAGCCAAATTAAGGTGTATCCATATGAATGGCCCACCCTGTACTGTGGCCTCCTCCTCCCCAATAGCCACCCTATTCCTCTCCAGATTTATTTTCTTTAGCAGTTAGTGTGCAAAACCTGCACAGTGAATGTGAAAAAACAAATACGCCCAACTGCCACCGCCATAACAATTCACATGCACAACTCTTCTTCACCATGAAAAACATTTGTCGACCGCCATCTGTAAGAAAACAGAAGAGAGACAACACAGAAAAAGAGAAAACAACATACATGCATTTACGCATACAATGAAAGATATAAAATATTACACATTTGTAAAACTAAAGGATACTACAGGGTGGGCCATTTATATGGATACACCTGATCTATGTATACACCCCATATACAACATCATACCATCAATTTTTTTGTTCCAACAGTCTTGGAGTGATCTATCCAATGTGGGTTAGTGTCAGACCAATAGTGGTGGTTTTGTTTGTTAATTTCACCATTCACATAAACTTATGTAACCATATAAATAGCCAAATTAAGGTGTATCCATATGAATGGCCCACCCTGTACTGTGGCCTCCTCCTCCCCAATAGCCACCCTATTCCTCTCCAGATTTATTTTCTTTAGCAGTTAGTGTGCAAAACCTGCACAGTGAATGTGAAAAAACAAATACGCCCAACTGCCACCGCCATAACAATTCACATGTACAACTCTTCTTCACCATGAAAAACATTTGTCGACCGCCATCTGTGGGAAAACAGAAGAGAGACAACACAAAAAAAGAGATACCAATTTACATGCATTACCACATTCAATAACAGATAAAAAAAACTACCCATGAAATGCACACAAAGTGACCTGTAAAAAAAGATTGTTTATATATGCATACATATCATACTGAAAAAGAGAAAAAAAGTCAGACAAAAAGAGTAAGAAAGTTGCAAGGAGAAAGAACAAATACATGTTATAACAAACCCAATGCCAAACTCCTCTTCAACATGAAAAATACTTGTCGACCGGCCGCCATCTGTAAGAAAACAGAAGAGAGACAACACAGAAAAAGAGAAAACAGCATACATGCATTTACACATACAATGGAAGATATAAAATATTACACATTGCAAAACTAAAGAATACTACAGGGTGGGCCATTTATATGGATACACCTGATCTATGTATACACCCCATATACAACATCATACCATCAATTTTTTTGTTCCAACAGTCTTGGAGTGATCTATCCAATGTGGGTTAGTGTCAGACCAATAGTGGTGGTTTTGTTTGTTAATTTCACCATTCACATAAACTTATGTAACCATATAAATAGCCAAATTAAGGTGTATCCATATGAATGGCCCACCCTGTACTGTGGCCTCCTCCTCCCCAATAGCCACCCTATTCCTCTCCAGATTTATTTTCTTTAGCAGTTAGTGTGCAAAACCTGCACAGTGAATGTGAAAAAACAAATACGCCCAACTGCCACCGCCATAACAATTCACATGCACAACTCTTCTTCACCATGAAAAACATTTGTCGCCCGCCATCTGTAAGAAAACAGAAGAGAGACAACACAGAAAAAGAGAACACAACATACATGCATTTACGCACACAATGAAAGATATAAAATATTACACATTTGTAAAACCAAAGGATACTACAGGGTGGGCCATTTATATGGATACACCTGATCTATGTATACACCCCATATACAACATCATACCATCAATTTTTTTGTTCCAACAGTCTTGGAGGGATCTATCCAATGTGGGTTAGTGTCAGACCAATAGTGGTGGTTTTGTTTGTTAATTTCACCATTCACATAAAATTATGTAACCATATAAATAGCCAAATTAAGGTGTATCCATATGAATGGCCCATCCTGTACTGTGGCCTCCTCCTCCCCAATAGCCACCCTATTCCTCTCCAGATTTATTTTCTTTAACAGTTAGTGTGCAAAATCTGCACAGTGAATGTGAAGAAACAAATACGCCCAACTGCCACCGCCATAACAATTCACATGCACAACTCTTCTTCACTATGAAAAACACTTGTCGACCGCTATCTGTAAGAAAACAGAAGAGTGACAACACAAAAAAAGAGATACCAATTTACATGCATTACCACATTCAATAAAAGATAAAAAAAACTACCCATGAAATGCACACAAAATGACCTGTAAAAAAAGATTGTTTATATATGCATACATATCATACTGAAAAAGAGAAAAAAAGTCAGACAAAAAGAGTAAGAAAGTTGCAAGGAGAAAGAACAAATACATGTTATAACAAACCCAATGCCAAACTCCTCTTCAACATGAAATATACTTGTCGACCGGCCGCCATCTGTAAGAAAACAGAAGAGAGACAACACAGAAAAAGAGAAAACAGCATACATGCATTTACACATACAATGGAAGATATAAAATATTACACATTGCAAAACTAAAGAATACTACAGGGTGGGCCATTTATATGGATACACCTGATCTATGTATACACCCCATATACAACATCATACCATCAATTTTTTTGTTCCAACAGTCTTGGAGTGATCTATCCAATGTGGGTTAGTGTCAGACCAATAGTGGTGGTTTTGTTTGTTAATTTCACCATTCACATAAACGTATGTAACCATATAAATAGCCAAATTAAGGTGTATCCATATGCATGGCCCACCCTGTACTGTGGCCTCCTCCTCCCCAATAGCCACCCTATTCCTCTCCAGATTTATTTTCTTTAGCAGTTAGTGTGCAAAACCTGCACAGTGAATGTGAAAAAACAAATACGCCCAACTGCCACCGCCATAACAATTCACATGCACAACTCTTCTTCACCATGAAAAACATTTGTCGACCGCCATCTGTGGGAAAACAGAAGAGTGACAACACAAAAAAAGAGATACCAATTTACATGCATTACCACATTCAATAAAAGATAAAAAAAACTACCCATGAAATGCACACAAAATGACCTGTAAAAAAAGATTGTTTATATATGCATACATATCATACTGAAAAAGAGAAAAAAAGTCAGACAAAAAGAGTAAGAAAGTTGCAAGGAGAAAGAACAAATACATGTTATAACAAACCCAATGCCAAACTCCTCTTCAACATGAAAAATACTTGTCGACCGGCCGCCATCTGTAAGAAAACAGAAGAGAGACAACACAGAAAAAGAGAAAACAGCATACATGCATTTACACATACAATGGAAGATATAAAATATTACACATTGCAAAACTAAAGAATACTACAGGGTGGGCCATTTATATGGATACACCTGATCTATGTATACACCCCATATACAACATCATACCATCAATTTTTTTGTTCCAACAGTCTTGGAGTGATCTATCCAATGTGGGTTAGTGTCAGACCAATAGTGGTGGTTTTGTTTGTTAATTTCACCATTCACATAAACTTATGTAACCATATAAATAGCCAAATTAAGGTGTATCCATATGAATGGCCCACCCTGTACTGTGGCCTCCTCCTCCCCAATAGCCACCCTATTCCTCTCCAGATTTATTTTCTTTAGCAGTTAGTGTGCAAAACCTGCACAGTGAATGTGAAAAAACAAATACGCCCAACTGCCACCGCCATAACAATTCACATGCACAACTCTTCTTCACCATGAAAAACATTTGTCGACCGCCATCTGTGGGAAAACAGAAGAGAGACAACACAAAAAAAGAGATACCAATTTACATGCATTACCACATTCAATAACAGATATAAAATACTACCCATGAAATGCACACAAAGTGACCTGTAAAAAAAGATTGTTTATATATGCATACATATCATACTGAAAAAGAGAAAAAAAGTCAGACAAAAAGAGTAAGAAAGTTGCAAGGAGAAAGAACAAATACATGTTATAACAAACCCAATGCCAAACTCCTCTTCAACATGAAAAATACTTGTCGACCGGCCGACATCTGTAAGAAAACAGAAGAGAGACAACACAGAAAAAGAGAAAACAGCATACATGCATTTACACATACAATGGAAGATATAAAATATTACACATTGCAAAACTAAAGAATACTACAGGGTGGGCCATTTATATGGATACACCTGATCTATGTATACACCCCATATACAACATCATACCATCAATTTTTTTGTTCCAACAGTCTTGGAGTGATCTATCCAATGTGGGTTAGTGTCAGACCAATAGTGGTGGTTTTGTTTGTTAATTTCACCATTCACATAAACTTATGTAACCATATAAATAGCCAAATTAAGGTGTATCCATATGAATGGCCGACCCTGTACTGTGGCCTCCTCCTCCCCAATAGCCACCCTATTCCTCTCCAGATTTATTTTCTTTAGCAGTTAGTGTGCAAAACCTGCACAGTGAATGTGAAAAAACAAATACGCCCAACTGCCACCGCCATAACAATTCACATGCACAACTCTTCTTCACCATGAAAAACATTTGTCGACTGCCATCTGTGGGAAAACAGAAGAGAGACAACACAAAAAAAGAGATACCAATTTACATGCATTACCACATTCAATAACAGATATAAAATACTACCCATGAAATGCACACAAAGTGACCTGTAAAAAAAGATTGTTTATATATGCGTTCATATCATACTGAAAAAGAGAAAAAAAGTCAGACAAAAAGAGTAAGAAAGTTGCAAGGAGAAAGAACAAATACATGTTATAACAAACCCAATGCCAAACTCCTCTTCAACATGAAAAATACTTGTCGACCGGCCGCCATCTGTAAGAAAACAGAAGAGAGACAACACAGAAAAAGAGAAAACAGCATACATGCATTTACACATACAATGGAAGATATAAAATATTACACATTGCAAAACTAAAGAATACTACAGGGTGGGCCATTTATATGGATACACCTGATCTATGTATACACCCCATATACAACATCATACCATCAATTTTTTTGTTCCAACAGTCTTGGAGTGATCTATCCAATGTGGGTTAGTGTCAGACCAATAGTGGTGGTTTTGTTTGTTAATTTCACCATTCACATAAACTTATGTAACCATATAAATAGCCAAATTAAGGTGTATCCATATGAATGGCCCACCCTGTACTGTGGCCTCCTCCTCCCCAATAGCCACCCTATTCCTCTCCAGATTTATTTTCTTTAGCAGTTAGTGTGCAAAACCTGCACAGTGAATGTGAAAAAACAAATACGCCCAACTGCCACCACCATAACAATTCACATGCACAACTCTTCTTCACCATGAAAAACATTTGTCGACCGCCATCTGTAAGAAAACAGAAGAGAGACAACACAGAAAAAGAGAAAACAACATACATGCATTTACGCACACAATGAAAGATATAAAATATTACACATTTGTAAAACCAAAGGATACTACAGGGTGGGCCATTTATATGGATACACCTGATCTATGTATACACCCCATATACAACATCATACCATCAATTTTTTTGTTCCAACAGTCTTGGAGGGATCTATCCAATGTGGGTTAGTGTCAGACCAATAGTGGTGGTTTTGTTTGTTAATTTCACCATTCACATAAAATTATGTAACCATATAAATAGCCAAATTAAGGTGTATCCATATGAATGGCCCATCCTGTACTGTGGCCTCCTCCTCCCCAATAGCCACCCTATTCCTCTCCAGATTTATTTTCTTTAACAGTTAGTGTGCAAAATCTGCACAGTGAATGTGAAGAAACAAATACGCCCAACTGCCACCGCCATAACAATTCACATGCACAACTCTTCTTCACTATGAAAAACACTTGTCGACCGCTATCTGTAAGAAAACAGAAGAGTGACAACACAAAAAAAGAGATACCAATTTACATGCATTACCACATTCAATAACAGATATAAAATACTACCCATTAAATGCACACAAAGTGACCTGTAAAAAAAGATTGTTTATATATGCATACATATCATACTGAAAAAGAGAAAAAAAGTCAGACAAAAAGAGTAAGAAAGTTGCAAGGAGAAACAACAAATACATGTTATAACAAACCCAATGCCAAACTCCTCTTCAACATGAAAAATACTTGTCGACCGGCCGCCATCTGTAAGAAAACAGAAGAGAGACAACACAGAAAAAGAGAAAACAGCATACATGCATTTACACATACAATGGAAGATATAAAATATTACACATTGCAAAACTAAAGAATACTACAGGGTGGGCCATTTATATGGATACACCTGATCTATGTATACACCCCATATACAACATCATACCATCAATTTTTTTGTTCCAACAGTCTTGGAGTGATCTATCCAATGTGGGTTAGTGTCAGACCAATAGTGGTGGTTTTGTTTGTTAATTTCACCATTCACATAAACTTATGTAACCATATAAATAGCCAAATTAAGGTGTATCCATATGAATGGCCCACCCTGTACTGTGGCCTCCTCCTCCCCAATAGCCACCCTATTCCTCTCCAGATTTATTTTCTTTAGCAGTTAGTGTGCAAAACCTGCACAGTGAATGTAAAAAAACAAATACGCCCAACTGCCACCGCCATAACAATTCACATGTACAACTCTTCTTCACCATGAAAAACATTTGTCGACCGCCATCTGTGGGAAAACAGAAGAGAGACAACACAAAAAAAGAGATACCAATTTACATGCATTACCACATTCAATAAAAGATAAAAAAAACTACCCATGAAATGCACACAAAATGACCTTTAAAAAAAGATTGTTTATATATGCATACATATCATACTGAAAAAGAGAAAAAAAGTCAGACAAAAAGAGTAAGAAAGTTGCAAGGAGAAAGAACAAATACATGTTATAACAAACCCAATGCCAAACTCCTCTTCAACATGAAAAATACTTGTCGACCGGCCGCCATCTGTAAGAAAACAGAAGAGAGACAACACAGAAAAAGAGAAAACAGCATACATGCATTTACACATACAATGGAAGATATAAAATATTACACATTGCAAAACTAAAGAATACTACAGGGTGGGCCATTTATATGGATACACCTGATCTATGTATACACCCCATATACAACATCATACCATCAATTTTTTTGTTCCAACAATCTTGGAGTGATCTATCCAATGTGGGTTAGTGTCAGACCAATAGTGGTGGTTTTGTTTGTTAATTTCACCATTCACATAAACTTATGTAACCATATAAATAGCCAAATTAAGGTGTATCCATATGAATGGCCCACCCTGTACTGTGGCCTCCTCCTCCCCAATAGCCACCCTATTCCTCTCCAGATTTATTTTCTTTAGCAGTTAGTGTGCAAAACCTGCACAGTGAATGTGAAAAAACAAATACGCCCAACTGCCACCGCCATAACAATTCACATGCACAACTCTTCTTCACCATGAAAAACATTTGTCGACTGCCATCTGTGGGAAAACAGAAGAGAGACGACACAAAAAAAGAGATACCAATTTACATGCATTACCACATTCAATAACAGATATAAAATACTACCCATGAAATGCACACAAAGTGACCTGTAAAAAAAGATTGTTTATATATGCGTTCATATCATACTGAAAAAGAGAAAAAAAGTCAGACAAAAAGAGTAAGAAAGTTGCAAGGAGAAAGAACAAATACATGTTATAACAAACCCAATGCCAAACTCCTCTTCAACATGAAAAATACTTGTCGACCGGCCGCCATCTGTAAGAAAACAGAAGAGAGACAACACAGAAAAAGAGAAAACAGCATACATGCATTTACACATACAATGGAAGATATAAAATATTACACATTGCAAAACTAAAGAATACTACAGGGTGGGCCATTTATATGGATACACCTGATCTATGTATACACCCCATATACAACATCATACCATCAATTTTTTTGTTCCAACAGTCTTGGAGTGATCTATCCAATGTGGGTTAGTGTCAGACCAATAGTGGTGGTTTTGTTTGTTAATTTCACCATTCACATAAACTTATGTAACCATATAAATAGCCAAATTAAGGTGTATCCATATGAATGGCCCACCCTGTACTGTGGCCTCCTCCTCCCCAATAGCCACCCTATTCCTCTCCAGATTTATTTTCTTTAGCAGTTAGTGTGCAAAACCTGCACAGTGAATGTGAAAAAACAAATACGCCCAACTGCCACCACCATAACAATTCACATGCACAACTCTTCTTCACCATGAAAAACATTTGTCGACCGCCATCTGTAAGAAAACAGAAGAGAGACAACACAGAAAAAGAGAAAACAACATACATGCATTTACGCACACAATGAAAGATATAAAATATTACACATTTGTAAAACCAAAGGATACTACAGGGTGGGCCATTTATATGGATACACCTGATCTATGTATACACCCCATATACAACATCATACCATCAATTTTTTTGTTCCAACAGTCTTGGAGGGATCTATCCAATGTGGGTTAGTGTCAGACCAATAGTGGTGGTTTTGTTTGTTAATTTCACCATTCACATAAAATTATGTAACCATATAAATAGCCAAATTAAGGTGTATCCATATGAATGGCCCATCCTGTACTGTGGCCTCCTCCTCCCCAATAGCCACCCTATTCCTCTCCAGATTTATTTTCTTTAACAGTTAGTGTGCAAAATCTGCACAGTGAATGTGAAGAAACAAATACGCCCAACTGCCACCGCCATAACAATTCACATGCACAACTCTTCTTCACTATGAAAAACACTTGTCGACCGCTATCTGTAAGAAAACAGAAGAGTGACAACACAAAAAAAGAGATACCAATTTACATGCATTACCACATTCAATAACAGATATAAAATACTACCCATGAAATGCACACAAAGTGACCTGTAAAAAAAGATTGTTTATATATGCATACATATCATACTGAAAAAGAGAAAAAAAGTCAGACAAAAAGAGTAAGAAAGTTGCAAGGAGAAACAACAAATACATGTTATAACAAACCCAATGCCAAACTCCTCTTCAACATGAAAAATACTTGTCGACCGGCCGCCATCTGTAAGAAAACAGAAGAGAGACAACACAGAAAAAGAGAAAACAGCATACATGCATTTACACATACAATGGAAGATATAAAATATTACACATTGCAAAACTAAAGAATACTACAGGGTGGGCCATTTATATGGATACACCTGATCTATGTATACACCCCATATACAACATCATACCATCAATTTTTTTGTTCCAACAGTCTTGGAGTGATCTATCCAATGTGGGTTAGTGTCAGACCAATAGTGGTGGTTTTGTTTGTTAATTTCACCATTCACATAAACTTATGTAACCATATAAATAGCCAAATTAAGGTGTATCCATATGAATGGCCCACCCTGTACTGTGGCCTCCTCCTCCCCAATAGCCACCCTATTCCTCTCCAGATTTATTTTCTTTAGCAGTTAGTGTGCAAAACCTGCACAGTGAATGTAAAAAAACAAATACGCCCAACTGCCACCGCCATAACAATTCACATGTACAACTCTTCTTCACCATGAAAAACATTTGTCGACCGCCATCTGTGGGAAAACAGAAGAGAGACAACACAAAAAAAGAGATACCAATTTACATGCATTACCACATTCAATAAAAGATAAAAAAAACTACCCATGAAATGCACACAAAATGACCTTTAAAAAAAGATTGTTTATATATGCATACATATCATACTGAAAAAGAGAAAAAAAGTCAGACAAAAAGAGTAAGAAAGTTGCAAGGAGAAAGAACAAATACATGTTATAACAAACCCAATGCCAAACTCCTCTTCAACATGAAAAATACTTGTCGACCGGCCGCCATCTGTAAGAAAACAGAAGAGAGACAACACAGAAAAAGAGAAAACAGCATACATGCATTTACACATACAATGGAAGATATAAAATATTACACATTGCAAAACTAAAGAATACTACAGGGTGGGCCATTTATATGGATACACCTGATCTATGTATACACCCCATATACAACATCATACCATCAATTTTTTTGTTCCAACAATCTTGGAGTGATCTATCCAATGTGGGTTAGTGTCAGACCAATAGTGGTGGTTTTGTTTGTTAATTTCACCATTCACATAAACTTATGTAACCATATAAATAGCCAAATTAAGGTGTATCCATATGAATGGCCCACCCTGTACTGTGGCCTCCTCCTCCCCAATAGCCACCCTATTCCTCTCCAGATTTATTTTCTTTAGCAGTTAGTGTGCAAAACCTGCACAGTGAATGTGAAAAAACAAATACGCCCAACTGCCACCGCCATAACAATTCACATGCACAACTCTTCTTCACCATGAAAAACATTTGTCGACCGCCATCTGTGGGAAAACAGAAGAGAGACAACACAAAAAAAGAGATACCAATTTACATGCATTACCACATTCAATAACAGATATAAAATACTACCCATGAAATGCACACAAAGTGACCTGTAAAAAAAGATTGTTTATATATGCATACATATCATACTGAAAAAGAGAAAAAAAGTCAGACAAAAAGAGTAAGAAAGTTGCAAGGAGAAAGAACAAATACATGTTATAACAAACCCAATGCCAAACTCCTCTTCAACATGAAAAATACTTGTCGACCGCCCGCCATCGGTAAGAAAACAGAAGAGAGACAACACAGAAAAAGAGAAAACAGCATACATGCATTTACACATACAATGGAAGATATAAAATATTACACATTGCAAAACTAAAGAATACTACAGGGTGGGCCATTTATATGGATACACCTGATCTATGTATACACCCCATATACAACATCATACCATCAGTTTTTTTGTTCCAACAGTCTTGGAGTGATCTATCCAATGTGGGTTAGTGTCAGACCAATAGTGGTGGTTTTGTTTGTTAATTTCACCATTCACATAAACTTATGTAACCATATAAATAGCCAAATTAAGGTGTATCCATATGAATGGCCCACCCTGTACTGTGGCCTCCTCCTCCCCAATAGCCACCCTATTCCTCTCCAGATTTATTTTCTTTAGCAGTTAGTGTGCAAAACCTGCACAGTGAATGTGAAAAAACAAATACGCCCATCTGCCACCGCCATAACAATTCACATGCACAACTCTTCTTCACCATGAAAAACATTTGTCGCCCGCCATCTGTAAGAAAACAGAAGAGAGACAACACAGAAAAAGAGAAAACAACATACATGCATTTACGCACACAATGAAAGATATAAAATATTACACATTTGTAAAACCAAAGGATACTACAGGGTGGGCCATTTATATGGATACACCTGATCTATGTATACACCCCATATACAACATCATACCATCAATTTTTTTGTTCCAACAGTCTTGGAGGGATCTATCCAATGTGGGTTAGTGTCAGACCAATAGTGGTGGTTTTGTTTGTTAATTTCACCATTCACATAAAATTATGTAACCATATAAATAGCCAAATTAAGGTGTATCCATATGAATGGCCCATCCTGTACTGTGGCCTCCTCCTCCCCAATAGCCACCCTATTCCTCTCCAGATTTATTTTCTTTAACAGTTAGTGTGCAAAATCTGCACAGTGAATGTGAAGAAACAAATACGCCCAACTGCCACCGCCATAACAATTCACATGCACAACTCTTCTTCACTATGAAAAACACTTGTCGACCGCTATCTGTAAGAAAACAGAAGAGTGACAACACAAAAAAAGAGATACCAATTTACATGCATTACCACATTCAATAACAGATATAAAATACTACCCATGAAATGCACACAAAGTGACCTGTAAAAAAAGATTGTTTATATATGCATACATATCATACTGAAAAAGAGAAAAAAAGTCAGACAAAAAGAGTAAGAAAGTTGCAAGGAGAAACAACAAATACATGTTATAACAAACCCAATGCCAAACTCCTCTTCAACATGAAAAATACTTGTCGACCGGCCGCCATCTGTAAGAAAACAGAAGAGAGACAACACAGAAAAAGAGAAAACAGCATACATGCATTTACACATACAATGGAAGATATAAAATATTACACATTGCAAAACTAAAGAATACTACAGGGTGGGCCATTTATATGGATACACCTGATCTATGTATACACCCCATATACAACATCATACCATCAATTTTTTTGTTCCAACAGTCTTGGAGTGATCTATCCAATGTGGGTTAGTGTCAGACCAATAGTGGTGGTTTTGTTTGTTAATTTCACCATTCACATAAACTTATGTAACCATATAAATAGCCAAATTAAGGTGTATCCATATGAATGGCCCACCCTGTACTGTGGCCTCCTCCTCCCCAATAGCCACCCTATTCCTCTCCAGATTTATTTTCTTTAGCAGTTAGTGTGCAAAACCTGCACAGTGAATGTAAAAAAACAAATACGCCCAACTGCCACCGCCATAACAATTCACATGTACAACTCTTCTTCACCATGAAAAACATTTGTCGACCGCCATCTGTGGGAAAACAGAAGAGAGACAACACAAAAAAAGAGATACCAATTTACATGCATTACCACATTCAATAAAAGATAAAAAAAACTACCCATGAAATGCACACAAAATGACCTTTAAAAAAAGATTGTTTATATATGCATACATATCATACTGAAAAAGAGAAAAAAAGTCAGACAAAAAGAGTAAGAAAGTTGCAAGGAGAAAGAACAAATACATGTTATAACAAACCCAATGCCAAACTCCTCTTCAACATGAAAAATACTTGTCGACCGGCCGCCATCTGTAAGAAAACAGAAGAGAGACAACACAGAAAAAGAGAAAACAGCATACATGCATTTACACATACAATGGAAGATATAAAATATTACACATTGCAAAACTAAAGAATACTACAGGGTGGGCCATTTATATGGATACACCTGATCTATGTATACACCCCATATACAACATCATACCATCAATTTTTTTGTTCCAACAATCTTGGAGTGATCTATCCAATGTGGGTTAGTGTCAGACCAATAGTGGTGGTTTTGTTTGTTAATTTCACCATTCACATAAACTTATGTAACCATATAAATAGCCAAATTAAGGTGTATCCATATGAATGGCCCACCCTGTACTGTGGCCTCCTCCTCCCCAATAGCCACCCTATTCCTCTCCAGATTTATTTTCTTTAGCAGTTAGTGTGCAAAACCTGCACAGTGAATGTGAAAAAACAAATACGCCCAACTGCCACCGCCATAACAATTCACATGCACAACTCTTCTTCACCATGAAAAACATTTGTCGACCGCCATCTGTGGGAAAACAGAAGAGAGACAACACAAAAAAAGAGATACCAATTTACATGCATTACCACATTCAATAACAGATATAAAATACTACCCATGAAATGCACACAAAGTGACCTGTAAAAAAAGATTGTTTATATATGCATACATTTCATACTGAAAAAGAGAAAAAAAGTCAGACAAAAAGAGTAAGAAAGTTGCAAGGAGAAAGAACAAATACATGTTATAACAAACCCAATGCCAAACTCCTTTTCAACATGAAAAATACTTGTCGACCGGCCGCCATCTGTAAGAAAACAGAAGAGAGACAACACAGAAAAAGAGAAAACAGCATACATGCATTTACACATACAATGGAAGATATAAAATATTACACATTGCAAAACTAAAGAATACTACAGGATGGGCCATTTATATGGATACACCTGATCTATGTATACACCCCATATACAACATCATACCATCAATTTTTTTGTTCCAACAGTCTTGGAGTGATCTATCCAATGTGGGTTAGTGTCAGACCAATAGTGGTGGTTTTGTTTGTTAATTTCACCATTCACATAAACTTATGTAACCATATAAATAGCCAAATTAAGGTGTATCCATATGAATGGCCCACCCTGTACTGTGGCCTCCTCCTCCCCAATAGCCACCCTATTCCTCTCCAGATTTATTTTCTTTAGCAGTTAGTGTGCAAAACCTGCACAGTGAATGTGAAAAAACAAATACGCCCAACTGCCACCGCCATAACAATTCACATGCACAACTCTTCTTCACCATGAAAAACATTTGTCGACCGCCATCTGTAAGAAAACAGAAGAGAGACAACACAGAAAAAGAGAAAACAACATACATGCATTTACGCACACAATGAAAGATATAAAATATTACACATTGCAAAACTAAAGAATACTACAGGGTGGGCCATTTATATGGATACACCTGATCTATGTATACACCCCATATACAACATCATACCATCAATTTTTTTGTTCCAACAGTCTTGGAGTGATCTATCCAATGTGGGTTAGTGTCAGACCAATAGTGGTGGTTTTGTTTGTTAATTTCACCATTCACATAAACTTATGTAACCATATAAATAGCCAAATTAAGGTGTATCCATATGAATGGCCCACCCTGTACTGTGGCCTCCTCCTCCCCAATAGCCACCCTATTCCTCTCCAGATTTATTTTCTTTAGCAGTTAGTGTGCAAAACCTGCACAGTGAATGTGAAAAAACAAATACGCCCAACTGCCACCGCCATAACAATTCACATGCACAACTCTTCTTCACCATGAAAAACATTTGTCGCCCGCCATCTGTAAGAAAACAGAAGAGAGACAACACAGAAAAAGAGAAAACAACATACATGCATTTACGCACACAATGAAAGATATAAAATATTACACATTTGTAAAACCAAAGGATACTACAGGGTGGGCCATTTATATGGATACACCTGATCTATGTATACACCCCATATAGAACATCATACCATCAATTTTTTTGTTCCAACAGTCTTGGAGGGATCTATCCAATGTGGGTTAGTGTCAGACCAATAGTGGTGGTTTTGTTTGTTAATTTCACCATTCACATAAAATTATGTAACCATATAAATAGCCAAATTAAGGTGTATCCATATGAATGGCCCATCCTGTACTGTGGCCTCCTCCTCCCCAATAGCCACCCTATTCCTCTCCAGATTTATTTTCTTTAACAGTTAGTGTGCAAAATCTGCACAGTGAATGTGAAGAAACAAATACGCCCAACTGCCACCGCCATAACAATTCACATGCACAACTCTTCTTCACTATGAAAAACACTTGTCGACCGCTATCTGTAAGAAAACAGAAGAGTGACAACACAAAAAAAGAGATACCAATTTACATGCATTACCACATTCAATAACAGATATAAAATACTACCCATGAAATGCACACAAAGTGACCTGTAAAAAAAGATTGTTTATATATGCATACATATCATACTGAAAAAGAGAAAAAAAGTCAGACAAAAAGAGTAAGAAAGTTGCAAGGAGAAACAACAAATACATGTTATAACAAACCCAATGCCAAACTCCTCTTCAACATGAAAAATACTTGTCGACCGGCCGCCATCTGTAAGAAAACAGAAGAGAGACAACACAGAAAAAGAGAAAACAGCATACATGCATTTACACATACAATGGAAGATATAAAATATTACACATTGCAAAACTAAAGAATACTACAGGGTGGGCCATTTATATGGATACACCTGATCTATGTATACACCCCATATACAACATCATACCATCAATTTTTTTGTTCCAACAGTCTTGGAGTGATCTATCCAATGTGGGTTAGTGTCAGACCAATAGTGGTGGTTTTGTTTGTTAATTTCACCATTCACATAAACTTATGTAACCATATAAATAGCCAAATTAAGGTGTATCCATATGAATGGCCCACCCTGTACTGTGGCCTCCTCCTCCCCAATAGCCACCCTATTCCTCTCCAGATTTATTTTCTTTAACAGTTAGTGTGCAAAATCTGCACAGTGAATGTGAAGAAACAAATACGCCCAACTGCCACCGCCATAACAATTCACATGCACAACTCTTCTTCACTATGAAAAACACTTGTCGACCGCTATCTGTAAGAAAACAGAAGAGTGACAACACAAAAAAAGAGATACCAATTTACATGCATTACCACATTCAATAACAGATATAAAATACTACCCATGAAATGCACACAAAGTGACCTGTAAAAAAAGATTGTTTATATATGCATACATATCATACTGAAAAAGAGAAAAAAAGTCAGACAAAAAGAGTAAGAAAGTTGCAAGGAGAAACAACAAATACATGTTATAACAAACCCAATGCCAAACTCCTCTTCAACATGAAAAATACTTGTCGACCGGCCGCCATCTGTAAGAAAACAGAAGAGAGACAACACAGAAAAAGAGAAAACAGCATACATGCATTTACACATACAATGGAAGATATAAAATATTACACATTGCAAAACTAAAGAATACTACAGGATGGGCCATTTATATGGATACACCTGATCTATGTATACACCCCATATACAACATCATACCATCAATTTTTTTGTTCCAACAGTCTTGGAGTGATCTATCCAATGTGGGTTAGTGTCAGACCAATAGTGGTGGTTTTGTTTGTTAATTTCACCATTCACATAAACTTATGTAACCATATAAATAGCCAAATTAAGGTGTATCCATATGAATGGCCCACCCTGTACTGTGGCCTCCTCCTCCCCAATAGCCACCCTATTCCTCTCCAGATTTATTTTCTTTAGCAGTTAGTGTGCAAAACCTGCACATTGAATGTGAAAAAACAAATACGCCCAACTGCCACCGCCATAACAATTCACATGCACAACTCTTCTTCACCATGAAAAACATTTGTCGACCGCCATCTGTGGGAAAACAGAAGAGAGACAACACAAAAAAAGAGATACCAATTTACATGCATTACCACATTCAATAACAGATATAAAATACTACCCATGAAATGCACACAAAGTGACCTGTAAAAAAAGATTGTTTATATATGCATACATATCATACTGAAAAAGAGAAAAAAAGTCAGACAAAAAGAGTAAGAAAGTTGCAAGGAGAAAGAACAAATACATGTTATAACAAACCCAATGCCAAACTCCTCTTCAACATGAAAAATACTTGTCGACCGCCCGCCATCTGTAAGAAAACAGAAGAGAGACAACACAGAAAAAGAGAAAACAGCATACATGCATTTACACATACAATGGAAGATATAAAATATTACACATTGCAAAACTAAAGAATACTACAGGGTGGGCCATTTATATGGATACACCTGATCTATGTATACACCCCATATACAACATCATACCATCAATTTTTTTGTTCCAACAGTCTTGGAGTGATCTATCCAATGTGGGTTAGTGTCAGACCAATAGTGGTGGTTTTGTTTGTTAATTTCACCATTCACATAAACTTATGTAACCATATAAATAGCCAAATTAAGGTGTATCCATATGAATGGCCCACCCTGTACTGTGGCCTCCTCCTCCCCAACAGCCACCCTATTCCTCTCCAGATTTATTTTCTTTAGCAGTTAGTGTGCAAAACCTGCACAGTGAATGTGAAAAAACAAATACGCCCAACTGCCACCGCCATAACAATTCACATGCACAACTCTTCTTCACCATGAAAAACATTTGTCGACCGCCATCTGTGGGAAAACAGAAGAGAGACAACACAAAAAAAGAGATACCAATTTACATGCATTACCACATTCAATAACAGATATAAAATACTACCCATGAAATGCACACAAAGTGACCTGTAAAAAAAGATTGTTTATATATGCGTACATATCATACTGAAAAAGAGAAAAAAAGTCAGACAAAAAGAGTAAGAAAGTTGCAAGGAGAAAGAACAAATACATGTTATAACAAACCCAATGCCAAACTCCTCTTCAACATGAAAAATACTTGTCGACCGGCCGCCATCTGTAAGAAAACAGAAGAGAGACAACACAGAAAAAGAGAAAACAGCATACATGCATTTACACATACAATGGAAGATATAAAATATTACACATTGCAAAACTAAAGAATACTACAGGGTGGGCCATTTATATGGATACACCTGATCTATGTATACACCCCATATACAACATCATACCATCAATTTTTTTGTTCCAACAGTCTTGGAGTGATCTATCCAATGTGGGTTAGTGTCAGACCAATAGTGGTGGTTTTGTTTGTTAATTTCACCATTCACATACACTTATGTAACCATATAAATAGCCAAATTAAGGTGTATCCATATGAATGGCCCACCCTGTACTGTGGCCTCCTCCTCCCCAATAGCCACCCTATTCCTCTCCAGATTTATTTTCTTTAGCAGTTAGTGTGCAAAACCTGCACAGTGAATGTGAAAAAACAAATACGCCCAACTGCCACCGCCATAACAATTCACATGCACAACTCTTCTTCACCATGAAAAACATTTGTCGCCCGCCATCTGTAAGAAAACAGAAGAGAGACAACACAGAAAAAGAGAAAACAACATACATGCATTTACGCACACAATGAAAGATATAAAATATTACACATTTGTAAAACCAAAGGATACTACAGGGTGGGCCATTTATATGGATACACCTGATCTATGTATACACCCCATATACAACATCATACCATCAATTTTTTTGTTCCAACAGTCTTGGAGGGATCTATCCAATGTGGGTTAGTGTCAGACCAATAGTGGTGGTTTTGTTTGTTAATTTCACCATTCACATAAAATTATGTAACCATATAAATAGCCAAATTAAGGTGTATCCATATGAATGGCCCATCCTGTACTGTGGCCTCCTCCTCCCCAATAGCCACCCTATTCCTCTCCAGATTTATTTTCTTTAACAGTTAGTGTGCAAAATCTGCACAGTGAATGTGAAGAAACAAATACGCCCAACTGCCACCGCCATAACAATTCACATGCACAACTCTTCTTCACTATGAAAAACACTTGTCGACCGCTATCTGTAAGAAAACAGAAGAGTGACAACACAAAAAAAGAGATACCAATTTACATGCATTACCACATTCAATAACAGATATAAAATACTACCCATGAAATGCACACAAAGTGACCTGTAAAAAAAGATTGTTTATATATGCATACATATCATACTGAAAAAGAGAAAAAAAGTCAGACAAAAAGAGTAAGAAAGTTGCAAGGAGAAACAACAAATACATGTTATAACAAACCCAATGCCAAACTCCTCTTCAACATGAAAAATACTTGTCGACCGGCCGCCATCTGTAAGAAAACAGAAGAGAGACAACACAGAAAAAGAGAAAACAGCATACATGCATTTACACATACAATGGAAGATATAAAATATTACACATTGCAAAACTAAAGAATACTACAGGGTGGGCCATTTATATGGATACACCTGATCTATGTATACACCCCATATACAACATCATACCATCAATTTTTTTGTTCCAACAGTCTTGGAGTGATCTATCCAATGTGGGTTAGTGTCAGACCAATAGTGGTGGTTTTGTTTGTTAATTTCACCATTCACATAAACTTATGTAACCATATAAATAGCCAAATTAAGGTGTATCCATATGAATGGCCCACCCTGTACTGTGGCCTCCTCCTCCCCAATAGCCACCCTATTCCTCTCCAGATTTATTTTCTTTAGCAGTTAGTGTGCAAAACCTGCACAGTGAATGTAAAAAAACAAATACGCCCAACTGCCACCGCCATAACAATTCACATGTACAACTCTTCTTCACCATGAAAAACATTTGTCGACCGCCATCTGTGGGAAAACAGAAGAGAGACAACACAAAAAAAGAGATACCAATTTACATGCATTACCACATTCAATAAAAGATAAAAAAACTACCCATGAAATGCACACAAAATGACCTGTAAAAAAAGATTGTTTATATATGCATACATATCATACTGAAAAAGAGAAAAAAAGTCAGACAAAAAGAGTAAGAAAGTTGCAAGGAGAAACAACAAATACATGTTATAACAAACCCAATGCCAAACTCCTCTTCAACATGAAAAATACTTGTCGACCGGCCGCCATCTGTAAGAAAACAGAAGAGAGACAACACAGAAAAAGAGAAAACAGCATACATGCATTTACACATACAATGGAAGATATAAAATATTACACATTGCAAAACTAAAGAATACTACAGGGTGGGCCATTTATATGGATACACCTGATCTATGTATACACCCCATATACAACATCATACCATCAATTTTTTTGTTCCAACAGTCTTGGAGTGATCTATCCAATGTGGGTTAGTGTCAGACCAATAGTGGTGGTTTTGTTTGTTAATTTCACCATTCACATAAACTTATGTAACCATATAAATAGCCAAATTAAGGTGTATCCATATGAATGGCCCACCCTGTACTGTGGCCTCCTCCTCCCCAATAGCCACCCTATTCCTCTCCAGATTTATTTTCTTTAGCAGTTAGTGTGCAAAACCTGCACAGTGAATGTGAAAAAACAAATACGCCCAACTGCCACCGCCATAACAATTCACATGCACAACTCTTCTTCACCATGAAAAACATTTGTCGACCGCCATCTGTGGGAAAACAGAAGAGAGACAACACAAAAAAAGAGATACCAATTTACATGCATTACCACATTCAATAACAGATATAAAATACTACCCATGAAATGCACACAAAGTGACCTGTAAAAAAAGATTGTTTATATATGCATACATATCATACTGAAAAAGAGAAAAAAAGTCAGACAAAAAGAGTAAGAAAGTTGCAAGGAGAAAGAACAAATACATGTTATAACAAACCCAATGCCAAACTCCTTTTCAACATGAAAAATACTTGTCGACCGGCCGCCATCTGTAAGAAAACAGAAGAGAGACAACACAGAAAAAGAGAAAACAGCATACATGCATTTACACATACAATGGAAGATATAAAATATTACACATTGCAAAACTAAAGAATACTACAGGGTGGGCCATTTATATGGATACACCTGATCTATGTATACACCCCATATACAACATCATACCATCATTTTTTTTGTTCCAACAGTCTTGGAGTGATCTATCCAATGTGGGTTAGTGTCAGACCAATAGTGGTGGTTTTGTTTGTTAATTTCACCATTCACATAAACTTATGTAACCATATAAATAGCCAAATTAAGGTGTATCCATATGAATGGCCCACCCTGCACTGTGGCCTCCTCCTCCCCAATAGCCACCCTATTCCTCTCCAGATTTATTTTCTTTAGCAGTTAGTGTGCAAAACCTGCACAGTGAATGTGAAAAAACAAATACGCCCAACTGCCACCGCCATAACAATTCACATGTACAACTCTTCTTCACCATGAAAAACATTTGTCGACCGCCATCTGTGGGAAAACAGAAGAGAGACAACACAAAAAAAGAGATACCAATTTACATGCATTACCACATTCAATAACAGATAAAAAAAACTACCCATGAAATGCACACAAAGTGACCTGTAACAAAAGATTGTTTATATATGCATACATATCATACTGAAAAAGAGAAAAAAAGTCAGACAAAAAGAGTAAGAAAGTTGCAAGGAGAAAGAACAAATACATGTTATAACAAACCCAATGCCAAACTCCTCTTCAACATGAAAAATACTTGTCGACCGGCCGCCATCTGTAAGAAAACAGAAGAGAGACAACACAGAAAAAGAGAAAACAGCATACATGCATTTACACATACAATGGAAGATATAAAATATTACACATTGCAAAACTAAAGAATACTACAGGGTGGGCCATTTATATGGATACACCTGATCTATGTATACACCCCATATACAACATCATACCATCAATTTTTTTGTTCCAACAGTCTTGGAGTGATCTATCCAATGTGGGTTAGTGTCAGACCAATAGTGGTGGTTTTGTTTGTTAATTTCACCATTCACATAAACTTATGTAACCATATAAATAGCCAAATTAAGGTGTATCCATATGAATGGCCCACCCTGTACTGTGGCCTCCTCCTCCCCAATAGCCACCCTATTCCTCTCCAGATTTATTTTCTTTAGCAGTTAGTGTGCAAAACCTGCACAGTGAATGTGAAAAAACAAATACGCCCAACTGCCACCGCCATAACAATTCACATGCACAACTCTTCTTCACCATGAAAAACATTTGTCGACCGCCATCTGTAAGAAAACAGAAGAGAGACAACACAGAAAAAGAGAAAACAACATACATGCATTTACGCACACAATGAAAGATATAAAATATTACACATTTGTAAAACCAAAGGATACTACAGGGTGGGCCATTTATATGGATACACCTGATCTATGTATACACCCCATATACAACATCATACCATCAATTTTTTTGTTCCAACAGTCTTGGAGGGATCTATCCAATGTGGGTTAGTGTCAGACCAATAGTGGTGGTTTTGTTTGTTAATTTCACCATTCACATAAAATTATGTAACCATATAAATAGCCAAATTAAGGTGTATCCATATGAATGGCCCACCCTGTACTGTGGCCTCCTCCTCCCCAATAGCCACCCTATTCCTCTCCAGATTTATTTTATTTAACAGTTAGTGTGCAAAATCTGCACAGTGAATGTGAAGAAACAAATACGCCCAACTGCCACCGCCATAACAATTCACATGCACAACTCTTCTTCACTATGAAAAACACTTGTCGACCGCTATCTGTAAGAAAACAGAAGAGTGACAACACAAAAAAAGAGATACCAATTTACATGCATTACCACATTCAATACCAGATATAAAATACTACCCATGAAATGCACACAAAGTGACCTGTAAAAAAAGATTGTTTATATATGCATACATATCATACTGAAAAAGAGAAAAAAAGTCAGACAAAAAGAGTAAGAAAGTTGCAAGGAGAAACAACAAATACATGTTATAACAAACCCAATGCCAAACTCCTCTTCAACATGAATAATACTTGTCGACCGGCCGCCATCTGTAAGAAAACAGAAGAGAGACAACACAGAAAAAGAGAAAACAGCATACATGCATTTACACATACAATGGAAGATATAAAATATTACACATTGCAAAACTAAAGAATACTACAGGGTGGGCCATTTATATGGATACACCTGATCTATGTATACACCCCATATACAACATCATACCATCAATTTTTTTGTTCCAACAGTCTTGGAGTGATCTATCCAATGTGGGTTAGTGTCAGACCAATAGTGGTGGTTTTGTTTGTTAATTTCACCATTCACATAAACTTATGTAACCATATAAATAGCCAAATTAAGGTGTATCCATATGAATGGCCCACCCTGTACTGTGGCCTCCTCCTCCCCAATAGCCACCCTATTCCTCTCCAGATTTATTTTCTTTAGCAGTTAGTGTGCAAAACCTGCACAGTGAATGTGAAAAAACAAATACGCCCAACTGCCACCGCCATAACAATTCACATGCACAACTCTTCTTCACCATGAAAAACATTTGTCGACCGCCATCTGTGGGAAAACAGAAGAGAGAAAACACAAAAAAAGAGATACCAATTTACATGCATTACCACATTCAATATCAGATATAAAATACTACCCATGAAATGCACACAAAGTGACCTGTAAAAAAAGATTGTTTATATATGCATACATATCATACTGAAAAAGAGAAAAAAAGTCAGACAAAAAGAGTAAGAAAGTTGCAAGGAGAAAGAACAAATACATGTTATAACAAACCCAATGCCAAACTCCTCTTCAACATGAAAAATACTTGTCGACCGGCCGCCATCTGTAAGAAAACAGAAGAGAAACAACACAGAAAAAGAGAAAACAGCATACATGCATTTACACATACAATGGAAGATATAAAATATTACACATTGCAAAACTAAAGAATACTACAGGGTGGGCCATTTATATGGATACACCTGATCTATGTATACACCACATATACAACATCATACCATCATTTTTTTTGTTCCAACAGTCTTGGAGTGATCTATCCAATGTGGGTTAGTGTCAGACCAATAGTGGTGGTTTTGTTTGTTAATTTCACCATTCACATAAACTTATGTAACCATATAAATAGCCAAATTAAGGTGTATCCATATGAATGGCCCACCCTGTACTGTGGCCTCCTCCTCCCCAATAGCCACCCTATTCCTCTCCAGATTTATTTTCTTTAGCAGTTAGTGTGCAAAACCTGCACAGTGAATGTGAAAAAACAAATACGCCCAACTGCCACCGCCATAACAATTCACATGCACAACTCTTCTTCACCATGAAAAACATTTGTCGACCGCCATCTGTAAGAAAACAGAAGAGAGACAACACAGAAAAAGAGAAAACAACATACATGCATTTACGCATACAATGAAAGATATAAAATATTACACATTTGTAAAACTAAAGGATACTACAGGGTGGGCCATTTATATGGATACACCTGATCTATGTATACACCCCATATACAACATCATACCATCAATTTTTTTGTTCCAACAGTCTTGGAGGGATCTATCCAATGTGGGTTAGTGTCAGACCAATAGTGGTGGTTTTGTTTGTTAATTTCACCATTCACATAAACTTATGTAACCATATAAATAGCCAAATTAAGGTGTATCCATATGAATGGCCCACCCTGTACTGTGGCCTCCTCCTCCCCAATAGCCACCCTATTCCTCTCCAGATTTATTTTCTTTAACAGTTAGTGTGCAAAATCTGCACAGTGAATGTGAAGAAACAAATACGCCCAACTGCCACCGCCATAACAATTCACATGCACAACTCTTCTTCACTATGAAAAACACTTGTCGACCGCTATCTGTAAGAAAACAGAAGAGTGACAACACAAAAAAAGAGATACCAATTTACATGCATTACCACATTCAATAACAGATATAAAATACTACCCATGAAATGCACACAAAGTGACCTGTAAAAAAAGATTGTTTATATATGCATACATATCATACTGAAAAAGAGAAAAAAAGTCAGACAAAAAGAGTAAGAAAGTTGCAAGGAGAAACAACAAATACATGTTATAACAAACCCAATGCCAAACTCCTCTTCAACATGAAAAATACTTGTCGACCGGCCGCCATCTGTAAGAAAACAGAAGAGAGACAACACAGAAAAAGAGAAAACAGCATACATGCATTTACACATACAATGGAAGATATAAAATATTACACATTGCAAAACTAAAGAATACTACAGGGTGGGCCATTTATATGGATACACCTGATCTATGTATACACCCCATATACATCATCATACCATCAATTTTTTTGTTCCAACAGTCTTGGAGTGATCTATCCAATGTGGGTTAGTGTCAGACCAATAGTGGTGGTTTTGTTTGTTAATTTCACCATTCACATAAACTTATGTAACCATATAAATAGCCAAATTAAGGTGTATCCATATGAATGGCCCACCCTGTACTGTGGCCTCCTCCTCCCCAATAGCCACCCTATTCCTCTCCAGATTTATTTTCTTCAGCAGTTAGTGTGCAAAACCTGCACAGTGAATGTGAAAAAACAAATACGCCCAACTGCCACCGCCATAACAATTCACATGTACAACTCTTCTTCACCATGAAAAACATTTGTCGACCGCCATCTGTGGGAAAACAGAAGAGAGACAACACAAAAAAAGAGATACCAATTTACATGCATTACCACATTCAATAACAGATAAAAAAAACTACCCATGAAATGCACACAAAGTGACCTGTAAAAAAAGATTGTTTATATATGCATACATATCATACTGAAAAAGAGAAACAAAGTCAGACAAAAAGAGTAAGAAAGTTGCAAGGAGAAAGAACAAATACATGTTATAACAAACCCAATGCCAAACTCCTCTTCAACATGAAAAATACTTGTCGACCGGCCGCCATCTGTTAGAAAACAGAAGAGAGACAACACAGAAAAAGAGAAAACAGCATACATGCATTTACACATACAATGGAAGATATAAAATATTACACATTGCAAAACTAAAGAATACTACAGGGTGGGCCATTTATATGGATACACCTGATCTATGTATACACCCCATATACAACATCATACCATCATTTTTTTTGTTCCAACAGTCTTGGAGTGATCTATCCAATGTGGGTTAGTGTCAGACCAATAGTGGTGGTTTTGTTTGTTAATTTCACCATTCACATAAACTTATGTAACCATATAAATAGCCAAATTAAGGTGTATCCATATGAATGGCCCACCCTGTACTGTGGCCTCCTCCTCCCCAATAGCCACCCTATTCCTCTCCAGATTTATTTTCTTTAGCAGTTAGTGTGCAAAACCTGCACAGTGAATGTGAAAAAACAAATACGCCCAACTGCCACCGCCATAACAATTCACATGCACAACTCTTCTTCACCATGAAAAACATTTGTCGACCGCCATCTGTAAGAAAACAGAAGAGAGACAACACAGAAAAAGAGAAAACAACATACATGCATTTACGCATACAATGAAAGATATAAAATATTACACATTTGTAAAACTAAAGGATACTACAGGGTGGGCCATTTATATGGATACACCTGATCTATGTATACACCCCATATACAACATCATACCATCAATTTTTTTGTTCCAACAGTCTTGGAGTGATCTATCCAATGTGGGTTAGTGTCAGACCAATAGTGGTGGTTTTGTTTGTTAATTTCACCATTCACATAAACTTATGTAACCATATAAATAGCCAAATTAAGGTGTATCCATATGAATGGCCCACCCTGTACTGTGGCCTCCTCCTCCCCAATAGCCACCCTATTCCTCTCCAGATTTATTTTCTTTAGCAGTTAGTGTGCAAAACCTGCACAGTGAATGTGAAAAAACAAATACGCCCAACTGCCACCGCCATAACAATTCACATGCACAACTCTTCTTCACCATGAAAAACATTTGTCGACCGCCATCTGTAAGAAAACAGAAGAGAGACAACACAGAAAAAGAGAAAACAACATACATGCATTTACGCATACAATGAAAGATATAAAATATTACACATTTGTAAAACTAAAGGATACTACAGGGTGGGCCATTTATATGGATACACCTGATCTATGTATACACCCCATATACAACATCATACCATCAATTTTTTTGTTCCAACAGTCTTAGAGGGATCTATCCAATGTGGGTTAGTGTCAGACCAATAGTGGTGGTTTTGTTTGTTAATTTCACCATTCACATAAACTTATGTAACCATATAAATAGCCAAATTAAGGTGTATCCATATGAATGGCCCACCCTGTACTGTGGCCTCCTCCTCCCCAATAGCCACCCTATTCCTCTCCAGATTTATTTTCTTTAACAGTTAGTGTGCAAAATCTGCACAGTGAATGTGAAGAAACAAATACGCCCAACTGCCACCGCCATAACAATTCACATGCACAACTCTTCTTCACTATGAAAAACACTTGTCGACCGCTATCTGTAAGAAAACAGAAGAGTGACAACACAAAAAAAGAGATACCAATTTACATGCATTACCACATTCAATAACAGATATAAAATACTACCCATGAAATGCACACAAAGTGACCTGTAAAAAAAGATTGTTTATATATGCATACATATCATACTGAAAAAGAGAAAAAAAGTCAGACAAAAAGAGTAAGAAAGTTGCAAGGAGAAACAACAAATACATGTTATAACAAACCCAATGCCAAACTCCTCTTCAACATGAAAAATACTTGTCGACCGGCCGCCATCTGTAAGAAAACAGAAGAGAGACAACACAGAAAAAGAGAAAACAGCATACATGCATTTACACATACAATGGAAGATATAAAATATTACACATTGCAAAACTAAAGAATACTACAGGGTGGGCCATTTATATGGATACACCTGATCTATGTATACATCCCATATACAACATCATACCATCAATTTTTTTGTTCCAACAGTCTTGGAGTGATCTATCCAATGTGGGTTAGTGTCAGACCAATAGTGGTGGTTTTGTTTGTTAATTTCACCATTCACATAAACTTATGTAACCATATAAATAGCCAAATTAAGGTGTATCCATATGAATGGCCCACCCTGTACTGTGGCCTCCTCCTCCCCAATAGCCACCCTATTCCTCTCCAGATTTATTTTCTTTAGCAGTTAGTGTGCAAAACCTGCACAGTGAATGTGAAAAAACAAATACGCCCAACTGCCACCGCCATAACAATTCACATGCACAACTCTTCTTCACCATGAAAAACATTTGTCGACCGCCATCTGTGGGAAAACAGAAGAGAGACAACACAAAAAAAGAGATACCAATTTACATGCATTACCACATTCAATAACAGATATAAAATACTACCCATGAAATGCACACAAAGTGACCTGTAAAAAAAGATTGTTTATATATGCATACATATCATACTGAAAAAGAGAAAAAAAGTCAGACAAAAAGAGTAAGAAAGTTGCAAGGAGAAAGAACAAATACATGTTATAACAAACCCAATGCCAAACTCCTTTTCAACATGAAAAATACTTGTCGACCGGCCGCCATCTGTAAGAAAACAGAAGAGAGACAACACAGAAAAAGAGAAAACAGCATACATGCATTTACACATACAATGGAAGATATAAAATATTACACATTGCAAAACTAAAGAATACTACAGGGTGGGCCATTTATATGGATACACCTGATCTATGTATACACCCCATATACAACATCATATCATCATTTTTTTTGTTCCAACAGTCTTGGAGTGATCTATCCAATGTGGGTTAGTGTCAGACCAATAGTGGTGGTTTTGTTTGTTAATTTCACCATTCACATAAACTTATGTAACCATATAAATAGCCAAATTAAGGTGTATCCATATGAATGGCCCACCCTGTACTGTGGCCTCCTCCTCCCCAATAGCCACCCTATTCCTCTCCAGATTTATTTTCTTTAGCAGTTAGTGTGCAAAACCTGCACAGTGAATGTGAAAAAACAAATACGCCCAACTGCCACCGCCATAACAATTCACATGCACAACTCTTCTTCACCATGAAAAACATTTGTCGACCGCCATCTGTAAGAAAACAGAAGAGAGACAACACAGAAAAAGAGAAAACAACATACATGCATTTACGCATACAATGAAAGATATAAAATATTACACATTTGTAAAACTAAAGGATACTACAGGGTGGGCCATTTATATGGATACACCTGATCTATGTATACACCCCATATACAACATCATACCATCAATTTTTTTGTTCCAACAGTCTTGGAGTGATCTATCCAATGTGGGTTAGTGTCAGACCAATAGTGGTGGTTTTGTTTGTTAATTTCACCATTCACATAAACTTATGTAACCATATAAATAGCCAAATTAAGGTGTATCCATATGAATGGCCCACCCTGTACTGTGGCCTCCTCCTCCCCAATAGCCACCCTATTCCTCTCCAGAATTATTTTCTTTAGCAGTTAGTGTGCAAAACCTGCACAGTGAATGTGAAAAAACAAATACGCCCAACTGCCACCGCCATAACAATTCACATGCACAACTCTTCTTCACCATGAAAAACATTTGTCGACCGCCATGTGTGGGAAAACAGAAGAGAGACAACACAAAAAAAGAGATACCAATTTACATGCATTACCACATTCAATAACAGATATAAAATACTACCCATGAAATGCACACAAAGTGACCTGTAAAAAAAGATTGTTTATATATGCATACATATCATACTGAAAAAGAGAAAAAAAGTCAGACAAAAAGAGTAAGAAAGTTGCAAGGAGAAAGAACAAATACATGTTATAACAAACCCAATGCCAAACTCCTTTTCAACATGAAAAATACTTGTCGACCGGCCGCCATCTGTAAGAAAACAGAAGAGAGACAACACAGAAAAAGAGAAAACAGCATACATGCATTTACACATACAATGGAAGATATAAAATATTACACATTGCAAAACTAAAGAATACTACAGGGTGGGCCATTTATATGGATACACCTGATCTATGTATACACCCCATATACAACATCATACCATCATTTTTTTTGTTCCAACAGTCTTGGAGTGATCTATCCAATGTGGGTTAGTGTCAGACCAATAGTGGTGGTTTTGTTTGTTAATTTCACCATTCACATAAACTTATGTAACCATATAAATAGCCAAATTAAGGTGTATCCATATGAATGGCCCACCCTGTACTGTGGCCTCCTCCTCCCCAATAGCCACCCTATTCCTCTCCAGATTTATTTTCTTTAGCAGTTAGTGTGCAAAACCTGCACAGTGAATGTGAAAAAACAAATACGCCCAACTGCCACCGCCATAACAATTCACATGCACAACTCTTCTTCACCATGAAAAACATTTGTCGACCGCCATCTGTAAGAAAACAGAAGAGAGACAACACAGAAAAAGAGAAAACAACATACATGCATTTACGCATACAATGAAAGATATAAAATATTACACATTTGTAAAACTAAAGGATACTACAGGGTGGGCCATTTATATGGATACACCTGATCTATGTATACACCCCATATACAACATCATACCATCAATTTTTTTGTTCCAACAGTCTTGGAGGGATCTATCCAATGTGGGTTAGTGTCAGACCAATAGTGGTGGTTTTGTTTGTTAATTTCACCATTCACATAAACTTATGTAACCATATAAATAGCCAAATTAAGGTGTATCCATATGAATGGCCCACCCTGTACTGTGGCCTCCTCCTCCCCAATAGCCACCCTATTCCTCTCCAGATTTATTTTCTTTAACAGTTAGTGTGCAAAATCTGCACAGTGAATGTGAAGAAACAAATACGCCCAACTGCCACCGCCATAACAATTCACATGCACAACTCTTCTTCACTATGAAAAACACTTGTCGACCGCTATCTGTAAGAAAACAGAAGAGTGACAACACAAAAAAAGAGATACCAATTTACATGCATTACCACATTCAATAACAGATATAAAATACTACCCATGAAATGCACACAAAGTGACCTGTAAAAAAAGATTGTTTATATATGCATACATATCATACTGAAAAAGAGAAAAAAAGTCAGACAAAAAGAGTAAGAAAGTTGCAAGGAGAAACAACAAATACATGTTATAACAAACCCAATGCCAAACTCCTCTTCAACATGAAAAATACTTGTCGACCGGCCGCCATCTGTAAGAAAACAGAAGAGAGACAACACAGAAAAAGAGAAAACAGCATACATGCATTTACACATACAATGGAAGATATAAAATATTACACATTGCAAAACTAAAGAATACTACAGGGTGGGCCATTTATATGGATACACCTGATCTATGTATACATCCCATATACAACATCATACCATCAATTTTTTTGTTCCAACAGTCTTGGAGTGATCTATCCAATGTGGGTTAGTGTCAGACCAATAGTGGTGGTTTTGTTTGTTAATTTCACCATTCACATAAACTTATGTAACCATATAAATAGCCAAATTAAGGTGTATCCATATGAATGGCCCACCCTGTACTGTGGCCTCCTCCTCCCCAATAGCCACCCTATTCCTCTCCAGATTTATTTTCTTTAGCAGTTAGTGTGCAAAACCTGCACAGTGAATGTGAAAAAACAAATACGCCCAACTGCCACCGCCATAACAATTCACATGCACAACTCTTCTTCACCATGAAAAACATTTGTCGACCGCCATCTGTGGGAAAACAGAAGAGAGACAACACAAAAAAAGAGATACCAATTTACATGCATTACCACATTCAATAACAGATATAAAATACTACCCATGAAATGCACACAAAGTGACCTGTAAAAAAAGATTGTTTATATATGCATACATATCATACTGAAAAAGAGAAAAAAAGTCAGACAAAAAGAGTAAGAAAGTTGCAAGGAGAAAGAACAAATACATGTTATAACAAACCCAATGCCAAACTCCTTTTCAACATGAAAAATACTTGTCGACCGGCCGCCATCTGTAAGAAAACAGAAGAGAGACAACACAGAAAAAGAGAAAACAGCATACATGCATTTACACATACAATGGAAGATATAAAATATTACACATTGCAAAACTAAAGAATACTACAGGGTGGGCCATTTATATGGATACACCTGATCTATGTATACACCCCATATACAACATCATATCATCATTTTTTTTGTTCCAACAGTCTTGGAGTGATCTATCCAATGTGGGTTAGTGTCAGACCAATAGTGGTGGTTTTGTTTGTTAATTTCACCATTCACATAAACTTATGTAACCATATAAATAGCCAAATTAAGGTGTATCCATATGAATGGCCCACCCTGTACTGTGGCCTCCTCCTCCCCAATAGCCACCCTATTCCTCTCCAGATTTATTTTCTTTAGCAGTTAGTGTGCAAAACCTGCACAGTGAATGTGAAAAAACAAATACGCCCAACTGCCACCGCCATAACAATTCACATGCACAACTCTTCTTCACCATGAAAAACATTTGTCGACCGCCATCTGTAAGAAAACAGAAGAGAGACAACACAGAAAAAGAGAAAACAGCATACATGCATTTACACATACAATGGAAGATATAAAATATTACACATTGCAAAACTAAAGAATACTACAGGGTGGGCCATTTATATGGATACACCTGATCTATGTATACACCCCATATACAACATCATATCATCATTTTTTTTGTTCCAACAGTCTTGGAGTGATCTATCCAATGTGGGTTAGTGTCAGACCAATAGTGGTGGTTTTGTTTGTTAATTTCACCATTCACATAAACTTATGTAACCATATAAATAGCCAAATTAAGGTGTATCCATATGAATGGCCCACCCTGTACTGTGGCCTCCTCCTCCCCAATAGCCACCCTATTCCTCTCCAGATTTATTTTCTTTAGCAGTTAGTGTGCAAAACCTGCACAGTGAATGTGAAAAAACAAATACGCCCAACTGCCACCGCCATAACAATTCACATGCACAACTCTTCTTCACCATGAAAAACATTTGTCGACCGCCATCTGTAAGAAAACAGAAGAGAGACAACACAGAAAAGGAGAAAACAACATACATGCATTTACGCATACAATGAAAGATATAAAATATTACACATTTGTAAAACTAAAGGATACTACAGGGTGGGCCATTTATATGGATACACCTGATCTATGTATACACCCCATATACAACATCATACCATCAATTTTTTTGTTCCAACAGTCTTGGAGTGATCTATCCAATGTGGGTTAGTGTCAGACCAATAGTGGTGGTTTTGTTTGTTAATTTCACCATTCACATAAACTTATGTAACCATATAAATAGCCAAATTAAGGTGTATCCATATGAATGGCCCACCCTGTACTGTGGCCTCCTCCTCCCCAATAGCCACCCTATTCCTCTCCAGAATTATTTTCTTTAGCAGTTAGTGTGCAAAACCTGCACAGTGAATGTGAAAAAACAAATACGCCCAACTGCCACCGCCATAACAATTCACATGCACAACTCTTCTTCACCATGAAAAACATTTGTCGACCGCCATGTGTGGGAAAACAGAAGAGAGACAACACAAAAAAAGAGATACCAATTTACATGCATTACCACATTCAATAACAGATATAAAATACTACCCATGAAATGCACACAAAGTGACCTGTAAAAAAAGATTGTTTATATATGCATACATATCATACTGAAAAAGAGAAAAAAAGTCAGACAAAAAGAGTAAGAAAGTTGCAAGGAGAAAGAACAAATACATGTTATAACAAACCCAATGCCAAACTCCTTTTCAACATGAAAAATACTTGTCGACCGGCCGCCATCTGTAAGAAAACAAGAGAGACAACACAGAAAAAGAGAAAACAGCATACATGCATTTACACATACAATGGAAGATATAAAATATTACACATTGCAAAACTAAAGAATACTACAGGGTGGGCCATTTATATGGATACACCTGATCTATGTATACACCCCATATACAACATCATACCATCATTTTTTTTGTTCCAACAGTCTTGGAGTGATCTATCCAATGTGGGTTAGTGTCAGACCAATAGTGGTGGTTTTGTTTGTTAATTTCACCATTCACATAAACTTATGTAACCATATAAATAGCCAAATTAAGGTGTATCCATATGAATGGCCCACCCTGTACTGTGGCCTCCTCCTCCCCAATAGCCACCCTATTCCTCTCCAGATTTATTTTCTTTAGCAGTTAGTGTGCAAAACCTGCACAGTGAATGTGAAAAAACAAATACGCCCAACTGCCACCGCCATAACAATTCACATGCACAACTCTTCTTCACCATGAAAAACATTTGTCGACCGCCATCTGTAAGAAAACAGAAGAGAGACAACACAGAAAAAGAGAAAACAACATACATGCATTTACGCATACAATGAAAGATATAAAATATTACACATTTGTAAAACTAAAGGATACTACAGGGTGGGCCATTTATATGGATACACCTGATCTATGTATACACCCCATATACAACATCATACCATCAATTTTTTTGTTCCAACAGTCTTGGAGGGATCTATCCAATGTGGGTTAGTGTCAGACCAATAGTGGTGGTTTTGTTTGTTAATTTCACCATTCACATAAACTTATGTAACCATATAAATAGCCAAATTAAGGTGTATCCATATGAATGGCCCACCCTGTACTGTGGCCTCCTCCTCCCCAATAGCCACCCTATTCCTCTCCAGATTTATTTTCTTTAACAGTTAGTGTGCAAAATCTGCACAGTGAATGTGAAGAAACAAATACGCCCAACTGCCACCGCCATAACAATTCACATGCACAACTCTTCTTCACTATGAAAAACACTTGTCGACCGCTATCTGTAAGAAAACAGAAGAGTGACAACACAAAAAAAGAGATACCAATTTACATGCATTACCACATTCAATAACAGATATAAAATACTACCCATGAAATGCACACAAAGTGACCTGTAAAAAAAGATTGTTTATATATGCATACATATCATACTGAAAAAGAGAAAAAAAGTCAGACAAAAAGAGTAAGAAAGTTGCAAGGAGAAACAACAAATACATGTTATAACAAACCCAATGCCAAACTCCTCTTCAACATGAAAAATACTTGTCGACCGGCCGCCATCTGTAAGAAAACAGAAGAGAGACAACACAGAAAAAGAGAAAACAGCATACATGCATTTACACATACAATGGAAGATATAAAATATTACACATTGCAAAACTAAAGAATACTACAGGGTGGGCCATTTATATGGATACACCTGATCTATGTATACATCCCATATACAACATCATACCATCAATTTTTTTGTTCCAACAGTCTTGGAGTGATCTATCCAATGTGGGTTAGTGTCAGACCAATAGTGGTGGTTTTGTTTGTTAATTTCACCATTCACATAAACTTATGTAACCATATAAATAGCCAAATTAAGGTGTATCCATATGAATGGCCCACCCTGTACTGTGGCCTCCTCCTCCCCAATAGCCACCCTATTCCTCTCCAGATTTATTTTCTTTAGCAGTTAGTGTGCAAAACCTGCACAGTGAATGTGAAAAAACAAATACGCCCAACTGCCACCGCCATAACAATTCACATGCACAACTCTTCTTCACCATGAAAAACATTTGTCGACCGCCATCTGTGGGAAAACAGAAGAGAGACAACACAAAAAAAGAGATACCAATTTACATGCATTACCACATTCAATAACAGATATAAAATACTACCCATGAAATGCACACAAAGTGACCTGTAAAAAAAGATTGTTTATATATGCATACATATCATACTGAAAAAGAGAAAAAAAGTCAGACAAAAAGAGTAAGAAAGTTGCAAGGAGAAAGAACAAATACATGTTATAACAAACCCAATGCCAAACTCCTTTTCAACATGAAAAATACTTGTCGACCGGCCGCCATCTGTAAGAAAACAGAAGAGAGACAACACAGAAAAAGAGAAAACAGCATACATGCATTTACACATACAATGGAAGATATAAAATATTACACATTGCAAAACTAAAGAATACTACAGGGTGGGCCATTTATATGGATACACCTGATCTATGTATACACCCCATATACAACATCATATCATCATTTTTTTTGTTCCAACAGTCTTGGAGTGATCTATCCAATGTGGGTTAGTGTCAGACCAATAGTGGTGGTTTTGTTTGTTAATTTCACCATTCACATAAACTTATGTAACCATATAAATAGCCAAATTAAGGTGTATCCATATGAATGGCCCACCCTGTACTGTGGCCTCCTCCTCCCCAATAGCCACCCTATTCCTCTCCAGATTTATTTTCTTTAGCAGTTAGTGTGCAAAACCTGCACAGTGAATGTGAAAAAACAAATACGCCCAACTGCCACCGCCATAACAATTCACATGCACAACTCTTCTTCACCATGAAAAACATTTGTCGACCGCCATCTGTAAGAAAACAGAAGAGAGACAACACAGAAAAAGAGAAAACAGCATACATGCATTTACACATACAATGGAAGATATAAAATATTACACATTGCAAAACTAAAGAATACTACAGGGTGGGCCATTTATATGGATACACCTGATCTATGTATACACCCCATATACAACATCATATCATCATTTTTTTTGTTCCAACAGTCTTGGAGTGATCTATCCAATGTGGGTTAGTGTCAGACCAATAGTGGTGGTTTTGTTTGTTAATTTCACCATTCACATAAACTTATGTAACCATATAAATAGCCAAATTAAGGTGTATCCATATGAATGGCCCACCCTGTACTGTGGCCTCCTCCTCCCCAATAGCCACCCTATTCCTCTCCAGATTTATTTTCTTTAGCAGTTAGTGTGCAAAACCTGCACAGTGAATGTGAAAAAACAAATACGCCCAACTGCCACCGCCATAACAATTCACATGCACAACTCTTCTTCACCATGAAAAACATTTGTCGACCGCCATCTGTAAGAAAACAGAAGAGAGACAACACAGAAAAGGAGAAAACAACATACATGCATTTACGCATACAATGAAAGATATAAAATATTACACATTTGTAAAACTAAAGGATACTACAGGGTGGGCCATTTATATGGATACACCTGATCTATGTATACACCCCATATACAACATCATACCATCAATTTTTTTGTTCCAACAGTCTTGGAGTGATCTATCCAATGTGGGTTAGTGTCAGACCAATAGTGGTGGTTTTGTTTGTTAATTTCACCATTCACATAAACTTATGTAACCATATAAATAGCCAAATTAAGGTGTATCCATATGAATGGCCCACCCTGTACTGTGGCCTCCTCCTCCCCAATAGCCACCCTATTCCTCTCCAGAATTATTTTCTTTAGCAGTTAGTGTGCAAAACCTGCACAGTGAATGTGAAAAAACAAATACGCCCAACTGCCACCGCCATAACAATTCACATGCACAACTCTTCTTCACCATGAAAAACATTTGTCGACCGCCATGTGTGGGAAAACAGAAGAGAGACAACACAAAAAAAGAGATACCAATTTACATGCATTACCACATTCAATAACAGATATAAAATACTACCCATGAAATGCACACAAAGTGACCTGTAAAAAAAGATTGTTTATATATGCATACATATCATACTGAAAAAGAGAAAAAAAGTCAGACAAAAAGAGTAAGAAAGTTGCAAGGAGAAAGAACAAATACATGTTATAACAAACCCAATGCCAAACTCCTTTTCAACATGAAAAATACTTGTCGACCGGCCGCCATCTGTAAGAAAACAAGAGAGACAACACAGAAAAAGAGAAAACAGCATACATGCATTTACACATACAATGGAAGATATAAAATATTACACATTGCAAAACTAAAGAATACTACAGGGTGGGCCATTTATATGGATACACCTGATCTATGTATACACCCCATATACAACATCATACCATCATTTTTTTTGTTCCAACAGTCTTGGAGTGATCTATCCAATGTGGGTTAGTGTCAGACCAATAGTGGTGGTTTTGTTTGTTAATTTCACCATTCACATAAACTTATGTAACCATATAAATAGCCAAATTAAGGTGTATCCATATGAATGGCCCACCCTGTACTGTGGCCTCCTCCTCCCCAATAGCCACCCTATTCCTCTCCAGATTTATTTTCTTTAGCAGTTAGTGTGCAAAACCTGCACAGTGAATGTGAAAAAACAAATACGCCCAACTGCCACCGCCATAACAATTCACATGCACAACTCTTCTTCACCATGAAAAACATTTGTCGACCGCCATCTGTAAGAAAACAGAAGAGAGACAACACAGAAAAAGAGAAAACAACATACATGCATTTACGCATACAATGAAAGATATAAAATATTACACATTTGTAAAACTAAAGGATACTACAGGGTGGGCCATTTATATGGATACACCTGATCTATGTATACACCCCATATACAACATCATACCATCAATTTTTTTGTTCCAACAGTCTTGGAGGGATCTATCCAATGTGGGTTAGTGTCAGACCAATAGTGGTGGTTTTGTTTGTTAATTTCACCATTCACATAAACTTATGTAACCATATAAATAGCCAAATTAAGGTGTATCCATATGAATGGCCCACCCTGTACTGTGGCCTCCTCCTCCCCAATAGCCGCCCTATTCCTCTCCAGATTTATTTTCTTTAACAGTTAGTGTGCAAAATCTGCACAGTGAATGTGAAGAAACAAATACGCCCAACTGCCACCGCCATAACAATTCACATGCACAACTCTTCTTCACTATGAAAAACACTTGTCGACCGCTATCTGTAAGAAAACAGAAGAGTGACAACACAAAAAAAGAGATACCAATTTACATGCATTACCACATTCAATAACAGATATAAAATACTACCCATGAAATGCACACAAAGTGACCTGTAAAAAAAGATTGTTTATATATGCATACATATCATACTGAAAAAGAGAAAAAAAGTCAGACAAAAAGAGTAAGAAAGTTGCAAGGAGAAACAACAAATACATGTTATAACAAACCCAATGCCAAACTCCTCTTCAACATGAAAAATACTTGTCGACCGGCCGCCATCTGTAAGAAAACAGAAGAGAGACAACACAGAAAAAGAGAAAACAGCATACATGCATTTACACATACAATGGAAGATATAAAATATTACACATTGCAAAACTAAAGAATACTACAGGGTGGGCCATTTATATGGATACACCTGATCTATGTATACACCCCATATACAACATCATACCATCAATTTTTTTGTTCCAACAGTCTTGGAGTGATCTATCCAATGTGGGTTAGTGTCAGACCAATAGTGGTGGTTTTGTTTGTTAATTTCACCATTCACATAAACTTATGTAACCATATAAATAGCCAAATTAAGGTGTATCTATATGAATGGCCCACCCTGTACTGTGGCCTCCTCCTCCCCAATAGCCACCCTATTCCTCTCCAGATTTATTTTCTTTAGCAGTTAGTGTGCAAAACCTGCACAGTGAATGTGAAAAAACAAATACGCCCAACTGCCACCGCCATAACAATTCACATGTACAACTCTTCTTCACCATGAAAAACATTTGTCGACCGCCATCTGTGGGAAAACAGAAGAGAGACAACACAAAAAATGAGATACCAATGTACATGCATTACCACATTCAATAACAGATAAAAAAAACTACCCATGAAATGCACACAAAGTGACCTGTAAAAAAAGATTGTTTATATATGCATACATATCATACTGAAAAAGAGAAACAAAGTCAGACAAAAAGAGTAAGAAAGTTGCAAGGAGAAAGAACAAATACATGTTATAACAAACCCAATGCCAAACTCCTCTTCAACATGAAAAATACTTGTCGACCGGCCGCCATCTGTTAGAAAACAGAAGAGAGACAACACAGAAAAAGAGAAAACAGCATACATGCATTTACACATACAATGGAAGATATAAAATATTACACATTGCAAAACTAAAGAATACTACAGGGTGGGCCATTTATATGGATACACCTGATCTATGTATACACCCCATATACAACATCATATCATCATTTTTTTTGTTCCAACAGTCTTGGAGTGATCTATCCAATGTGGGTTAGTGTCAGACCAATAGTGGTGGTTTTGTTTGTTAATTTCACCATTCACATAAACTTATGTAACCATATAAATAGCCAAATTAAGGTGTATCCATATGAATGGCCCACCCTGTACTGTGGCCTCCTCCTCCCCAATAGCCACCCTATTCCTCTCCAGAATTATTTTCTTTAGCAGTTAGTGTGCAAAACCTGCACAGTGAATGTGAAAAAACAAATACGCCCAACTGCCACCGCCATAACAATTCACATGCACAACTCTTCTTCACCATGAAAAACATTTGTCGACCGCCATGTGTGGGAAAACAGAAGAGAGACAACACAAAAAAAGAGATACCAATTTACATGCATTACCACATTCAATAACAGATATAAAATACTACCCATGAAATGCACACAAAGTGACCTGTAAAAAAAGATTGTTTATATATGCATACATATCATACTGAAAAAGAGAAAAAAAGTCAGACAAAAAGAGTAAGAAAGTTGCAAGGAGAAAGAACAAATACATGTTATAACAAACCCAATGCCAAACTCCTTTTCAACATGAAAAATACTTGTCGACCGGCCGCCATCTGTAAGAAAACAAGAGAGACAACACAGTAAAAGAGAAAACAGCATACATGCATTTACACATACAATGGAAGATATAAAATATTACACATTGCAAAACTAAAGAATACTACAGGGTGGGCCATTTATATGGATACACCTGATCTATGTATACACCCCATATACAACATCATACCATCATTTTTTTTGTTCCAACAGTCTTGGAGTGATCTATCCAATGTGGGTTAGTGTCAGACCAATAGTGGTGGTTTTGTTTGTTAATTTCACCATTCACATAAACTTATGTAACCATATAAATAGCCAAATTAAGGTGTATCCATATGAATGGCCCACCCTGTACTGTGGCCTCCTCCTCCCCAATAGCCACCCTATTCCTCTCCAGATTTATTTTCTTTAGCAGTTAGTGTGCAAAACCTGCACAGTGAATGTGAAAAAACAAATACGCCCAACTGCCACCGCCATAACAATTCACATGCACAACTCTTCTTCACCATGAAAAACATTTGTCGACCGCCATCTGTAAAAAAACAGAAGAGAGACAACACAGAAAAAGAGAAAACAACATACATGCATTTACGCATACAATGAAAGATATAAAATATTACACATTTGTAAAACTAAAGGATACTACAGGGTGGGCCATTTATATGGATACACCTGATCTATGTATACACCCCATATACAACATCATACCATCAATTTTTTTGTTCCAACAGTCTTGGAGGGATCTATCCAATGTGGGTTAGTGTCAGACCAATAGTGGTGGTTTTGTTTGTTAATTTCACCATTCACATAAACTTATGTAACCATATAAATAGCCAAATTAAGGTGTATCCATATGAATGGCCCACCCTGTACTGTGGCCTCCTCCTCCCCAATAGCCACCCTATTCCTCTCCAGATTTATTTTCTTTAACAGTTAGTGTGCAAAATCTGCACAGTGAATGTGAAGAAACAAATACGCCCAACTGCCACCGCCATAACAATTCACATGCACAACTCTTCTTCACTATGAAAAACACTTGTCGACCGCTATCTGTAAGAAAACAGAAGAGTGACAACACAAAAAAAGAGATACCAATTTACATGCATTACCACATTCAATAACAGATATAAAATACTACCCATGAAATGCACACAAAGTGACCTGTAAAAAAAGATTGTTTATATATGCATACATATCATACTGAAAAAGAGAAAAAAAGTCAGACAAAAAGAGTAAGAAAGTTGCAAGGAGAAACAACAAATACATGTTATAACAAACCCAATGCCAAACTCCTCTTCAACATGAAAAATACTTGTCGACCGGCCGCCATCTGTAAGAAAACAGAAGAGAGACAACACAGAAAAAGAGAAAACAGCATACATGCATTTACACATACAATGGAAGATATAAAATATTACACATTGCAAAACTAAAGAATACTACAGGGTGGGCCATTTATATGGATACACCTGATCTATGTATACATCCCATATACAACATCATACCATCAATTTTTTTGTTCCAACAGTCTTGGAGTGATCTATCCAATGTGGGTTAGTGTCAGACCAATAGTGGTGGTTTTGTTTGTTAATTTCACCATTCACATAAACTTATGTAACCATATAAATAGCCAAATTAAGGTGTATCCATATGAATGGCCCACCCTGTACTGTGGCCTCCTCCTCCCCAATAGCCACCCTATTCCTCTCCAGATTTATTTTCTTTAGCAGTTAGTGTGCAAAACCTGCACAGTGAATGTGAAAAAACAAATACGCCCAACTGCCACCGCCATAACAATTCACATGCACAACTCTTCTTCACCATGAAAAACATTTGTCGACCGCCATCTGTGGGAAAACAGAAGAGAGACAACACAAAAAAAGAGATACCAATTTACATGCATTACCACATTCAATAACAGATATAAAATACTACCCATGAAATGCACACAAAGTGACCTGTAAAAAAAGATTGTTTATATATGCATACATATCATACTGAAAAAGAGAAAAAAAGTCAGACAAAAAGAGTAAGAAAGTTGCAAGGAGAAAGAACAAATACATGTTATAACAAACCCAATGCCAAACTCCTTTTCAACATGAAAAATACTTGTCGACCGGCCGCCATCTGTAAGAAAACAGAAGAGAGACAACACAGAAAAAGAGAAAACAGCATACATGCATTTACACATACATTGGAAGATATAAAATATTACACATTGCAAAACTAAAGAATACTACAGGGTGGGCCATTTATATGGATACACCTGATCTATGTATACACCCCATATACAACATCATATCATCATTTTTTTTGTTCCAACAGTCTTGGAGTGATCTATCCAATGTGGGTTAGTGTCAGACCAATAGTGGTGGTTTTGTTTGTTAATTTCACCATTCACATAAACTTATGTAACCATATAAATAGCCAAATTAAGGTGTATCCATATGAATGGCCCACCCTCTACTGTGGCCTCCTCCTCCCCAATAGCCACCCTATTCCTCTCCAGATTTATTTCCTTTAGCAGTTAGTGTGCAAAACCTGCACAGTGAATGTGAAAAAACAAATACGCCCAACTGCCACCGCCATAACAATTCACATGCACAACTCTTCTTCACCATGAAAAACATTTGTCGACCGCCATCTGTAAGAAAACAGAAGAGAGACAACACAGAAAAAGAGAAAACAACATACATGCATTTACGCATACAATGAAAGATATAAAATATTACACATTTGTAAAACTAAAGGATACTACAGGGTGGGCCATTTATATGGATACACCTGATCTATGTATACACCCCATATACAACATCATACCATCAATTTTTTTGTTCCAACAGTCTTGGAGTGATCTATCCAATGTGGGTTAGTGTCAGACCAATAGTGGTGGTTTTGTTTGTTAATTTCACCATTCACATAAACTTATGTAACCATATAAATAGCCAAATTAAGGTGTATCCATATGAATGGCCCACCCTGTACTGTGGCCTCCTCCTCCCCAATAGCCACCCTATTCCTCTCCAGAATTATTTTCTTTAGCAGTTAGTGTGCAAAACCTGCACAGTGAATGTGAAAAAACAAATACGCCCAACTGCCACCGCCATAACAATTCACATGCACAACTCTTCTTCACCATGAAAAACATTTGTCGACCGCCATGTGTGGGAAAACAGAAGAGAGACAACACAAAAAAAGAGATACCAATTTACATGCATTACCACATTCAATAACAGATATAAAATACTACCCATGAAATGCACACAAAGTGACCTGTAAAAAAAGATTGTTTATATATGCATACATATCATACTGAAAAAAAGAAAAAAAGTCAGACAAAAAGAGTAAGAAAGTTGCAAGGAGAAAGAACAAATACATGTTATAACAAACCCAATGCCAAACTCCTTTTCAACATGAAAAATACTTGTCGACCGGCCGCCATCTGTAAGAAAACAAGAGAGACAACACAGAAAAAGAGAAAACAGCATACATGCATTTACACATACAATGGAAGATATAAAATATTACACATTGCAAAACTAAAGAATACTACAGGGTGGGCCATTTATATGGATACACCTGATCTATGTATACACCCCATATACAACATCATACCATCATTTTTTTTGTTCCAACAGTCTTGGAGTGATCTATCCAATGTGGGTTAGTGTCAGACCAATAGTGGTGGTTTTGTTTGTTAATTTCACCATTCACATAAACTTATGTAACCATATAAATAGCCAAATTAAGGTGTATCCATATGAATGGCCCACCCTGTACTGTGGCCTCCTCCTCCCCAATAGCCACCCTATTCCTCTCCAGATTTATTTTCTTTAGCAGTTAGTGTGCAAAACCTGCACAGTGAATGTGAAAAAACAAATACGCCCAACTGCCACCGCCATAACAATTCACATGCACAACTCTTCTTCACCATGAAAAACATTTGTCGACCGCCATCTGTAAGAAAACAGAAGAGAGACAACACAGAAAAAGAGAAAACAACATACATGCATTTACGCATACAATGAAAGATATAAAATATTACACATTTGTAAAACTAAAGGATACTACAGGGTGGGCCATTTATATGGATACACCTGATCTATGTATACACCCCATATACAACATCATACCATCAATTTTTTTGTTCCAACAGTCTTGGAGGGATCTATCCAATGTGGGTTAGTGTCAGACCAATAGTGGTGGTTTTGTTTGTTAATTTCACCATTCACATAAACTTATGTAACCATATAAATAGCCAAATTAAGGTGTATCCATATGAATGGCCCACCCTGTACTGTGGCCTCCTCCTCCCCAATAGCCACCCTATTCCTCTCCAGATTTATTTTCTTTAACAGTTAGTGTGCAAAATCTGCACAGTGAATGTGAAGAAACAAATACGCCCAACTGCCACCGCCATAACAATTCACATGCACAACTCTTCTTCACTATGAAAAACATTTGTCGACCGCCATCTGTAAGAAAACAGAAGAGAGACAACACAGAAAAAGAGAAAACAACATACATGCATTTACGCATACAATGAAAGATATAAAATATTACACATTTGTAAAACTAAAGGATACTACAGGGTGGGCCATTTATATGGATACACCTGATCTATGTATACACCCCATATACAACATCATACCATCAATTTTTTTGTTCCAACAGTCTTGGAGTGATCTATCCAATGTGGGTTAGTGTCAGACCAATAGTGGTGGTTTTGTTTGTTAATTTCACCATTCACATAAACTTATGTAACCATATAAATAGCCAAATTAAGGTGTATCCATATGAATGGCCCACCCTGTACTGTGGCCTCCTCCTCCCCAATAGCCACCCTATTCCTCTCCAGAATTATTTTCTTTAGCAGTTAGTGTGCAAAACCTGCACAGTGAATGTGAAAAAACAAATACGCCCAACTGCCACCGCCATAACAATTCACATGCACAACTCTTCTTCACCATGAAAAACATTTGTCGACCGCCATGTGTGGGAAAACAGAAGAGAGACAACACAAAAAAAGAGATACCAATTTACATGCATTACCACATTCAATAACAGATATAAAATACTACCCATGAAATGCACACAAAGTGACCTGTAAAAAAAGATTGTTTATATATGCATACATATCATACTGAAAAAGAGAAAAAAAGTCAGACAAAAAGAGTAAGAAAGTTGCAAGGAGAAAGAACAAATACATGTTATAACAAACCCAATGCCAAACTCCTTTTCAACATGAAAAATACTTGTCGACCGGCCGCCATCTGTAAGAAAACAAGAGAGACAACACAGAAAAAGAGAAAACAGCATACATGCATTTACACATACAATGGAAGATATAAAATATTACACATTGCAAAACTAAAGAATACTACAGGGTGGGCCATTTATATGGATACACCTGATCTATGTATACACCCCATATACAACATCATACCATCATTTTTTTTGTTCCAACAGTCTTGGAGTGATCTATCCAATGTGGGTTAGTGTCAGACCAATAGTGGTGGTTTTGTTTGTTAATTTCACCATTCACATAAACTTATGTAACCATATAAATAGCCAAATTAAGGTGTATCCATATGAATGGCCCACCCTGTACTGTGGCCTCCTCCTCCCCAATAGCCACCCTATTCCTCTCCAGATTTATTTTCTTTAGCAGTTAGTGTGCAAAACCTGCACAGTGAATGTGAAAAAACAAATACGCCCAACTGCCACCGCCATAACAATTCACATGCACAACTCTTCTTCACCATGAAAAACATTTGTCGACCGCCATCTGTAAGAAAACAGAAGAGAGACAACACAGAAAAAGAGAAAACAACATACATGCATTTACGCATACAATGAAAGATATAAAATATTACACATTTGTAAAACTAAAGGATACTACAGGGTGGGCCATTTATATGGATACACCTGATCTATGTATACACCCCATATACAACATCATACCATCAATTTTTTTGTTCCAACAGTCTTGGAGGGATCTATCCAATGTGGGTTAGTGTCAGACCAATAGTGGTGGTTTTGTTTGTTAATTTCACCATTCACATAAACTTATGTAACCATATAAATAGCCAAATTAAGGTGTATCCATATGAATGGCCCACCCTGTACTGTGGCCTCCTCCTCCCCAATAGCCACCCTATTCCTCTCCAGATTTATTTTCTTTAACAGTTAGTGTGCAAAATCTGCACAGTGAATGTGAAGAAACAAATACGCCCAACTGCCACCGCCATAACAATTCACATGCACAACTCTTCTTCACTATGAAAAACACTTGTCGACCGCTATCTGTAAGAAAACAGAAGAGTGACAACACAAAAAAAGAGATACCAATTTACATGCATTACCACATTCAATAACAGATATAAAATACTACCCATGAAATGCACACAAAGTGACCTGTAAAAAAAGATTGTTTATATATGCATACATATCATACTGAAAAAGAGAAAAAAAGTCAGACAAAAAGAGTAAGAAAGTTGCAAGGAGAAAGAACAAATACATGTTATAACAAACCCAATGCCAAACTCCTCTTCAACATGAAAAATACTTGTCGACCGGCCGCCATCTGTAAGAAAACAGAAGAGAGACAACACAGAAAAAGAGAAAACAGCATACATGCATTTACACATACAATGGAAGATATAAAATATTACACATTGCAAAACTAAAGAATACTACAGGGTGGGCCATTTATATGGATACACCTGATCTATGTATACACCCCATATACAACATCATACCATCAATTTTTTTGTTCCAACAGTCTTGGAGTGATCTCTCCAATGTGGGTTAGTGTCAGACCTATAGTGGTGGTTTTGTTTGTTAATTTCACCATTCACATAAACTTATGTAACCATATAAATAGCCAAATTAAGGTGTATCCATATGAATGGCCCACCCTGTACTGTGGCCTCCTCCTCCCCAATAGCCACCCTATTCCTCTCCAGATTTATTTTCTTTAGCAGTTAGTGTGCAAAACCTGCACAGTGAATGTGAAAAAACAAATACGCCCAACTGCCACCGCCATAACAATTCACATGCACAACTCTTCTTCACCATGAAAAACATTTGTCGACCGCCATCTGTGGGAAAACAGAAGAGAGACAACACAAAAAAAGAGATACCAATTTACATGCATTACCACATTCAATAACAGATATAAAATACTACCCATGAAATGCACACAAAGTGACCTGTAAAAAAAGATTGTTTATATATGCATACATATCATACTGAAAAAGAGAAAAAAAGTCAGACAAAAAGAGTAAGAAAGTTGCAAGGAGAAAGAACAAATACATGTTATAACAAACCCAATGCCAAACTCCTTTTCAACATGAAAAATACTTGTCGACCGGCCGCCATCTGTAAGAAAACAGAAGAGAGACAACACAGAAAAAGAGAAAACAGCATACATGCATTTACACATACAATGGAAGATATAAAATATTACACATTGCAAAACTAAAGAATACTACAGGGTGGGCCATTTATATGGATACACCTGATCTATGTATACACCCCATATACAACATCATACCATCATTTTTTTTGTTCCAACAGTCTTGGAGTGATCTATCCAATGTGGGTTAGTGTCAGACCAATAGTGGTGGTTTTGTTTGTTAATTTCACCATTCACATAAACTTATGTAACCATATAAATAGCCAAATTAAGGTGTATCCATATGAATGGCCCACCCTGTACTGTGGCCTCCTCCTCCCCAATAGCCACCCTATTCCTCTCCAGATTTATTTTCTTTAGCAGATAGTGTGCAAAACCTGCACAGTGAATGTGAAAAAACAAATACGCCCAACTGCCACCGCCATAACAATTCACATGCACAACTCTTCTTCACCATGAAAAACATTTGTCGACCGCCATCTGTAAGAAAACAGAAGAGAGACAACACAGAAAAAGAGAAAACAACATACATGCATTTACGCATACAATGAAAGATATAAAATATTACACATTTGTAAAACTAAAGGATACTACAGGGTGGGCCATTTATATGGATACACCTGATCTATGTATACACCCCATATACAACATCATACCATCAATTTTTTTGTTCCAACAGTCTTGGAGTGATCTATCCAATGTGGGTTAGTGTCAGACCAATAGTGGTGGTTTTGTTTGTTAATTTCACCATTCACATAAACTTATGTAACCATATAAATAGCCAAATTAAGGTGTATCCGTATGAATGGCCCACCCTGTACTGTGGCCTCCTCCTCCCCAATAGCCACCCTATTCCTCTCCAGATTTATTTTCTTTAGCAGTTAGTGTGCAAAACCTGCACAGTGAATGTGAAAAAACAAATACGCCCAACTGCCACCGCCATAACAATTCACATGCACAACTCTTCTTCACCATGAAAAACATTTGTCGACCGCCATCTGTGGGAAAACAGAAGAGAGACAACACAAAAAAAGAGATACCAATTTACATGCATTACCACATTCAATAACAGATATAAAATACTACCCATGAAATGCACACAAAGTGACCTGTAAAAAAAGATTGTTTATATATGCATACATATCATACTGAAAAAGAGAAAAAAAGTCAGACAAAAAGAGTAAGAAAGTTGCAAGGAGAAAGAACAAATACATGTTATAACAAACCCAATGCCAAACTCCTCTTCAACATGAAAAATACTTGTCGACCGGCCGCCATCTGTAAGAAAACAGAAGAGAGACAACACAGAAAAAGAGAAAACAGCATACATGCATTTACACATACAATGGAAGATATAAAATATTACACATTGCAAAACTAAAGAATACTACAGGGTGGGCCATTTATATGGATACACCTGATCTATGTATACACCCCATATACAACATCATACCATCAATTTTTTTGTTCCAACAGTCTTGGAGTGATCTATCCAATGTGGGTTAGTGTCAGACCAATAGTGGTGGTTTTGTTTGTTAATTTCACCATTCACATAAACTTATGTAACCATATAAATAGCCAAATTAAGGTGTATCCATATGAATGGCCCACCCTGTACTGTGGCCTCCTCCTCCCCAATAGCCACCCTATTCCTCTCCAGATTTATTTTCTTTAACAGTTAGTGTGCAAAACCTGCACAGTGAATGTGAAAAAACAAATACGCCCAACTGCCACCGCCATAACAATTCACATGCACAACTCTTCTTCACCATGAAAAACATTTGTCGCCCGCCATCTGTAAGAAAACAGAAGAGAGACAACACAGAAAAAGAGAAAACAACATACATGCATTTGCTGTAACACAATGAAAGATATAAAATATTACACATTTGTAAAACTAAAGGATACTACAGGGTGGGCCATTTATATGGATACACCTGATCTATGTATACACCCCATATACAACATCATACCATCAATTTTTTTGTTCCAACAGTCTTGGAGGGATCTATCCAATGTGGGTTAGTGTCAGACCAATAGTGGTGGTTTTGTTTGTTAATTTCACCATTCACATAAAATTATGTAACCATATAAATAGCCAAATTAAGGTGTATCCATATGAATGGCCCACCCTGTACTGTGGCCTCCTCCTCCCCAATAGCCACCCTATTCCTCTCCAGATTTATTTTCTATAACAGTTAGTGTGCAAAATCTGCACAGTGAATGTGAAGAAACAAATACGCCCAACTGCCACCGCCATAACAATTCACATGCACAACTCTTCTTCACCATGAAAAACATTTGTTGACCGCCATCTGTAAGAAAACAGAAGAGAGACAACACAGAAAAAGAGAAAACAACATACATGCATTTACGCATACAATGAAAGATATAAAATATTACACATTTGTAAAACTAAAGGATACTACAGGGTGGGCCATTTATATGGATACACCTGATCTATGTATACACCCCATATACAACGTCATACCATCAATTTTTTTGTTCCAACAGTCTTGGAGGGATCTATCCAATGTGGGTTAGTGTCAGACCAATAGTGGTGGTTTTGTTTGTTAATTTCACCATTCACATAAAATTATGTAACCATATAAATAGCCAAATTAAGGTGTATCCATATGAATGGCACACCCTGTACTGTGGCCTCCTCCTCCCCAATAGCCACCCTATTCCTCTCCAGATTTATTTTCTTTAACAGTTAGTGTGCAAAATCTGCACAGTGAATGTGAAGAAACAAATACGCCCAACTGCCACCGCCATAACAATTCACATGCACAACTCTTCTTCACCATGAAAAACACTTGTCGACCGCTATCTGTAAGAAAACAGAAGAGTGACAACACAAAAAAAGAGATACCAATTTACATGCATTACCACATTCAATAACAGATATAAAATACTACCCATGAAATGCACACAAAGTGACCTGTAAAAAAAGATTGTTTATATATGCATACATATCATACTGAAAAAGAGAAAAAAAGTCAGACAAAAAGAGTAAGAAAGTTGCAAGGAGAAAGAACAAATACATGTTATAACAAACCCAATGCCAAACTCCTCTTCAACATGAAAAATACTTGTTGACCGGCCGCCATCTGTAAGAAAACAGAAGAGAGACAACACAGAAAAAGAGAAAACAGCATACATGCATTTACACATACAATGGAAGATATAAAATATTACACATTGCAAAACTAAAGAATACTACAGGGTGGGCCATTTATATGGATACACCTGATCTATGTATACACCCCATATACAACATCATACCATCAATTTTTTTGTTCCAACAGTCTTGGAGGGATCTATCCAATGTGGGTTAGTGTCAGACCAATAGTGGTGGTTTTGTTTGTTAATTTCACCATTCACATAAAATTATGTAACCATATAAATAGCCAAATTAAGGTGTATCCATATGAATGGCCCACCCTGTACTGTGGCCTCCTCCTCCCCAATAGCCACCCTATTCCTCTCCAGATTTATTTTCTTTAGCAGTTAGTGTGCAAAACCTGCACAGTGAATGTGAAAAAACAAATACGCCCAACTGCCACCGCCATAACAATTCACATGCACAACTCTTCTTCACCATGAAAAACATTTGTTGACCGCCATCTGTAAGAAAACAGAAGAGAGACAACACAGAAAAAGAGAAAACAACATACATGCATTTACGCATACAATGAAAGATATAAAATATTACACATTTGTAAAACTAAAGGATACTACAGGGTGGGCCATTTATATGGATACACCTGATCTATGTATACACCCCATATACAACGTCATACCATCAATTTTTTTGTTCCAACAGTCTTGGAGGGATCTATCCAATGTGGGTTAGTGTCAGACCAATAGTGGTGGTTTTGTTTGTTAATTTCACCATTCACATAAACTTATGTAACCATATAAATAGCCAAATTAAGGTGTATCCATATGAATGGCCCACCCTGTACTGTGGCCTCCTCCTCCCCAATAGCCACCCTATTCCTCTCCAGATTTATTTTCTTTAACAGTTAGTGTGCAAAATCTGCACAGTGAATGTGAAGAAACAAATACGCCCAACTGCCACCGCCATAACAATTCACATGCACAACTCTTCTTCACTATGAAAAACACTTGTCGACCGCTATCTGTAAGAAAACAGAAGAGTGACAACACAAAAAAAGAGATACCAATTTACATGCATTACCACATTCAATAACAGATATAAAATACTACCCATGAAATGCACACAAAGTGACCTGTAAAAAAAGATTGTTTATATATGCATACATATCATACTGAAAAAGAGAAAAAAAGTCAGACAAAAAGAGTAAGAAAGTTGGAAGGAGAAACAACAAATACATGTTATAACAAACCCAATGCCAAACTCCTCTTCAACATGAAAAATACTTGTCGACCGGCCGCCATCTGTAAGAAAACAGAAGAGAGACAACACAGAAAAAGAGAAAACAGCATACATGCATTTACACATACAATGGAAGATATAAAATATTACACATTGCAAAACTAAAGAATACTACAGGGTGGGCCATTTATATGGATACACCTGATCTATGTATACACCCCATATACAACATCATACCATCAATTTTTTTGTTCCAACAGTCTTGGAGTGATCTATCCAATGTGGGTTAGTGTCAGACCAATAGTGGTGGTTTTGTTTGTTAATTTCACCATTCACATAAACTTATGTAACCATATAAATAGCCAAATTAAGGTGTATCCATATGAATGGCCCACCCTGTACTGTGGCCTCCTCCTCCCCAATAGCCACCCTATTCCTCTCCAGATTTATTTTCTTTAGCAGTTAGTGTGCAAAACCTGCACAGTGAATGTGAAAAAACAAATACGCCCAACTGCCACCGCCATAACAATTCACATGCACAACTCTTCTTCACCATGAAAAACATTTGTCGACCGCCATCTGTGGGAAAACAGAAGAGAGACAACACAAAAAAAGAGATACCAATTTACATGCATTACCACATTCAATAACAGATATAAAATACTACCCATGAAATGCACACAAAGTGACCTGTAAAAAAAGATTGTTTATATATGCATACATATCATACTGAAAAAGAGAAAAAAAGTCAGACAAAAAGAGTAAGAAAGTTGCAAGGAGAAAGAACAAATACATGTTATAACAAACCCAATGCCAAACTCCTCTTCAACATGAAAAATACTTGTCGACCGGCCGACATCTGTAAGAAAACAGAAGAGAGACAACACAGAAAAAGAGAAAACAGCATACATGCATTTACACATACAATGGAAGATATAAAATATTACACATTGCAAAACTAAAGAATACTACAGGGTGGGCCATTTATATGGATACACCTGATCTATGTATACACCCCATATACAACATCATACCATCAATTTTTTTGTTCCAACAGTCTTGGAGTGATCTATCCAATGTGGGTTAGTGTCAGACCAATAGTGGTGGTTTTGTTTGTTAATTTCACCATTCACATAAACTTATGTAACCATATAAATAGCCAAATTAAGGTGTATCCATATGAATGGCCCACCCTGTACTGTGGCCTCCTCCTCCCCAATAGCCACCCTATTCCTCTCCAGATTTATTTTCTTTAACAGTTAGTGTGCAAAATCTGCACAGTGAATGTGAAGAAACAAATACGCCCAACTGCCACCGCCATAACAATTCACATGCACAACTCTTCTTCACTATGAAAAACACTTGTCGACCGCTATCTGTAAGAAAACAGAAGAGTGACAACACAAAAAAAGAGATACCAATTTACATGCATTACCACATTCAATAACAGATATAAAATACTACCCATGAAATGCACACAAAGTGACCTGTAAAAAAAGATTGTTTATATATGCATACATATCATACTGAAAAAGAGAAAAAAAGTCAGACAAAAAGAGTAAGAAAGTTGGAAGGAGAAACAACAAATACATGTTATAACAAACCCAATGCCAAACTCCTCTTCAACATGAAAAATACTTGTCGACCGGCCGCCATCTGTAAGAAAACAGAAGAGAGACAACACAGAAAAAGAGAAAACAGCATACATGCATTTACACATACAATGGAAGATATAAAATATTACACATTGCAAAACTAAAGAATACTACAGGGTGGGCCATTTATATGGATACACCTGATCTATGTATACACCCCATATACAACATCATACCATCAATTTTTTTGTTCCAACAGTCTTGGAGTGATCTATCCAATGTGGGTTAGTGTCAGACCAATAGTGGTGGTTTTGTTTGTTAATTTCACCATTCACATAAACTTATGTAACCATATAAATAGCCAAATTAAGGTGTATCCATATGAATGGCCCACCCTGTACTGTGGCCTCCTCCTCCCCAATAGCCACCCTATTCCTCTCCAGATTTATTTTCTTTAGCAGTTAGTGTGCAAAACCTGCACAGTGAATGTGAAAAAACAAATACGCCCAACTGCCACCGCCATAACAATTCACATGCACAACTCTTCTTCACCATGAAAAACATTTGTCGACCGCCATCTGTGGGAAAACAGAAGAGAGACAACACAAAAAAAGAGATACCAATTTACATGCATTACCACATTCAATAACAGATATAAAATACTACCCATGAAATGCACACAAAGTGACCTGTAAAAAAAGATTGTTTATATATGCATACATATCATACTGAAAAAGAGAAAAAAAGTCAGACAAAAAGAGTAAGAAAGTTGCAAGGAGAAAGAACAAATACATGTTATAACAAACCCAATGCCAAACTCCTCTTCAACATGAAAAATACTTGTCGACCGGCCGCCATCTGTAAGAAAACAGAAGAGAGACAACACAGAAAAAGAGAAAACAGCATACATGCATTTACACATACAATGGAAGATATAAAATATTACACATTGCAAAACTAAAGAATACTACAGGGTGGGCCATTTATATGGATACACCTGATCTATGTATACACCCCATATACAACATCATACCATCAATTTTTTTGTTCCAACAGTCTTGGAGTGATCTATCCAATGTGGGTTAGTGTCAGACCAATAGTGGTGGTTTTGTTTGTTAATTTCACCATTCACATAAAATTATGTAACCATATAAATAGCCAAATTAAGGTGTATCCATATGAATGGCCCACCCTGTACTGTGGCATCCTCCTCCCCAATAGCCACCCTATTCCTCTCCAGATTTATCTTCTTTAACAGTTAGTGTGCAAAATCTGCACAGTGAATGTGAAGAAACAAATACGCCCAACTGCCACCGCCATAACAATTCACATGCACAACTCTTCTTCACCATGAAAAACACTTGTCGACCACTATATGTAAGAAAACAGAAGAGTGACAACACAAAAAAAAAGAGATACCAATTTACATGCATTACCACATTCAATAACAGATATAAACTACTACCCATGAAATGCACACAAAGTGACCTGTAAAAAAAGATTGTTTATACAACACAACTCTTCTTCACCATGAAAAACATTTGTCGCCCGCCATCTGTAAGAAAACAGAAGAGAGACAACACAGAAAAAGAGAAAACAACATACATGCATTTGCTGTAACACAATGAAAGATATAAAATATTACACATTTGTAAAACTAAAGGATACTACAGGGTGGGACATTTATATGGATACACCTGATCTATGTATACACCCCATATACAACATCATACCATCCATTTTTTTGTTCCAACAGTCTTGGAGGGATCTATCCAATGTGGGTTAGTGTCAGACCAATAGTGGTGGTTTTGTTTGGTAATTTCACCATTCACATAAAATTATGTAACCATATAAATAGCCAAATTAAGGTGTATCCATATGAATGGCACACCCTGTACTGTGGCCTCCTCCTCCCCAATAGCCACCCTATTCCTCTCCAGATTTATTTTCTTTAACAGTTAGTGTGCAAAATCTGCACAGTGAATGTGAAGAAACAAATACGCCCAACTGCCACCGCCATAACAATTCACATGCACAACTCTTCTTCACCATGAAAAACACTTGTCGACCGCTATCTGTAAGAAAACAGAAGAGTGACAACACAAAAAAAGAGATACCAATTTACATGCATTACCACATTCAATAACAGATATAAAATACTACCCATGAAATGCACACAAAGTGACCTGTAAAAAAAGATTGTTTATATATGCATACATATCATACTGAAAAAGAGAAAAAAAGTCAGACAAAAAGAGTAAGAAAGTTGCAAGGAGAAAGAACAAATACATGTTATAACAAACCCAATGCCAAACTCCTCTTCAACATGAAAAATACTTGTTGACCGGCCGCCATCTGTAAGAAAACAGAAGAGAGACAACACAGAAAAAGAGAAAACAGCATACATGCATTTACACATACAATGGAAGATATAAAATATTACACATTGCAAAACTAAAGAATACTACAGGGTGGGCCATTTATATGGATACACCTGATCTATGTATACACCCCATATACAACATCATACCATCAATTTTTTTGTTCCAACAGTCTTGGAGGGATCTATCCAATGTGGGTTAGTGTCAGACCAATAGTGGTGGTTTTGTTTGTTAATTTCACCATTCACATAAAATTATGTAACCATATAAATAGCCAAATTAAGGTGTATCCATATGAATGGCCGACCCTGTACTGTGGCCTCCTCCTCCCCAATAGCCACCCTATTCCTCTCCAGATTTATTTTCTTTAGCAGTTAGTGTGCAAAACCTGCACAGTGAATGTGAAAAAACAAATACGCCCAACTGCCACCGCCATAACAATTCACATGCACAACTCTTCTTCACCATGAAAAACATTTGTTGACCGCCATCTGTAAGAAAACAGAAGAGAGGCAACACAGAAAAAGAGAAAACAACATACATGCATTTACGCATACAATGAAAGATATAAAATATTACACATTTGTAAAACTAAAGGATACTACAGGGTGGGCCATTTATATGGATACACCTGATCTATGTATACACCCCATATACAACGTCATACCATCAATTTTTTTGTTCCAACAGTCTTGGAGGGATCTATCCAATGTGGGTTAGTGTCAGACCAATAGTGGTGGTTTTGTTTGTTAATTTCACCATTCACATAAACTTATGTAACCATATAAATAGCCAAATTAAGGTGTATCCATATGAATGGCCCACCCTGTACTGTGGCCTCCTCCTCCCCAATAGCCACCCTATTCCTCTCCAGATTTATTTTCTTTAACAGTTAGTGTGCAAAATCTGCACAGTGAATGTGAAGAAACAAATACGCCCAACTGCCACCGCCATAACAATTCACATGCACAACTCTTCTTCACTATGAAAAACACTTGTCGACCGCTATCTGTAAGAAAACAGAAGAGTGACAACACAAAAAAAGAGATACCAATTTACATGCATTACCACATTCAATAACAGATATAAAATACTACCCATGAAATGCACACAAAGTGACCTGTAAAAAAAGATTGTTTATATATGCATACATATCATACTGAAAAAGAGAAAAAAAGTCAGACAAAAAGAGTAAGAAAGTTGCAAGGAGAAAGAACAAATACATGTTATAACAAACCCAATGCCAAACTCCTCTTCAACATGAAAAATACTTGTCGACCGGCCGCCATCTGTAAGAAAACAGAAGAGAGACAACACAGAAAAAGAGAAAACAGCATACATGCATTTACACATACAATGGAAGATATAAAATATTACACATTGCAAAACTAAAGAATACTACAGGGTGGGCCATTTATATGGATACACCTGATCTATGTATACACCCCATATACAACATCATACCATCAATTTTTTTGTTCCAACAGTCTTGGAGTGATCTATCCAATGTGGGTTAGTGTCAGACCAATAGTGGTGGTTTTGTTTGTTAATTTCACCATTCACATAAAATTATGTAACCATATAAATAGCCAAATTAAGGTGTATCCATATGAATGGCCCACCCTGTACTGTGGCATCCTCCTCCCCAATAGCCACCCTATTCCTCTCCAGATTTATCTTCTTTAACAGTTAGTGTGCAAAATCTGCACAGTGAATGTGAAGAAACAAATACGCCCAACTGCCACCGCCATAACAATTCACATGCACAACTCTTCTTCACCATGAAAAACACTTGTCGACCACTATATGTAAGAAAACAGAAGAGTGACAACACAAAAAAAAAGAGATACCAATTTACATGCATTACCACATTCAATAACAGATATAAACTACTACCCATGAAATGCACACAAAGTGACCTGTAAAAAAAGATTGTTTATACAACACAACTCTTCTTCACCATGAAAAACATTTGTCGCCCGCCATCTGTAAGAAAACAGAAGAGAGACAACACAGAAAAAGAGAAAACAACATACATGCATTTGCTGTAACACAATGAAAGATATAAAATATTACACATTTGTAAAACTAAAGGATACTACAGGGTGGGACATTTATATGGATACACCTGATCTATGTATACACCCATATACAACATCATACCATCAATTTTTTTGTTCCAACAGTCTTGGAGGGATCTATCCAATGTGGGTTAGTGTCAGACCAATAGTGGTGGTTTTGTTTGGTAATTTCACCATTCACATAAAATTATGTAACCATATAAATAGCCAAATTAAGGTGTATCCATATGAATGGCACACCCTGTACTGTGGCCTCCTCCTCCCCAATAGCCACCCTATTCCTCTCCAGATTTATTTTCTTTAACAGTTAGTGTGCAAAATCTGCACAGTGAATGTGAAGAAACAAATACGCCCAACTGCCACCGCCATAACAATTCACATGCACAACTCTTCTTCACCATGAAAAACACTTGTCGACCGCTATCTGTAAGAAAACAGAAGAGTGACAACACAAAAAAAGAGATACCAATTTACATGCATTACCACATTCAATAACAGATATAAAATACTACCCATGAAATGCACACAAAGTGACCTGTAAAAAAAGATTGTTTATATATGCATACATATCATACTGAAAAAGAGAAAAAAAGTCAGACAAAAAGAGTAAGAAAGTTGCAAGGAGAAAGAACAAATACATGTTATAACAAACCCAATGCCAAACTCCTCTTCAACATGAAAAATACTTGTTGACCGGCCGCCATCTGTAAGAAAACAGAAGAGAGACAACACAGAAAAAGAGAAAACAGCATACATGCATTTACACATACAATGGAAGATATAAAATATTACACATTGCAAAACTAAAGAATACTACAGGGTGGGCCATTTATATGGATACACCTGATCTATGTATACACCCCATATACAACATCATACCATCAATTTTTTTGTTCCAACAGTCTTGGAGGGATCTATCCAATGTGGGTTAGTGTCAGACCAATAGTGGTGGTTTTGTTTGTTAATTTCACCATTCACATAAAATTATGTAACCATATAAATAGCCAAATTAAGGTGTATCCATATGAATGGCCCACCCTGTACTGTGGCCTCCTCCTCCCCAATAGCCACCCTATTCCTCTCCAGATTTATTTTCTTTAGCAGTTAGTGTGCAAAACCTGCACAGTGAATGTGAAAAAACAAATACGCCCAACTGCCACCGCCATAACAATTCACATGCACAACTCTTCTTCACCATGAAAAACATTTGTTGACTGCCATCTGTAAGAAAACAGAAGAGAGACAACACAGAAAAAGAGAAAACAACATACATGCATTTACGCATACAATGAAAGATATAAAATATTACACATTTGTAAAACTAAAGGATACTACAGGGTGGGCCATTTATATGGATACACCTGATCTATGTATACACCCCATATACAACGTCATACCATCAATTTTTTTGTTCCAACAGTCTTGGAGGGATCTATCCAATGTGGGTTAGTGTCAGACCAATAGTGGTGGTTTTGTTTGTTAATTTCACCATTCACATAAACTTATGTAACCATATAAATAGCCAAATTAAGGTGTATCCATATGAATGGCCCACCCTGTACTGTGGCCTCCTCCTCCCCAATAGCCACCCTATTCCTCTCCAGATTTATTTTCTTTAACAGTTAGTGTGCAAAATCTGCACAGTGAATGTGAAGAAACAAATACGCCCAACTGCCACCGCCATAACAATTCACATGCACAACTCTTCTTCACTATGAAAAACACTTGTCGACCGCTATCTGTAAGAAAACAGAAGAGTGACAACACAAAAAAAGAGATACCAATTTACATGCATTACCACATTCAATAACAGATATAAAATACTACCCATGAAATGCACACAAAGTGACCTGTAAAAAAAGATTGTTTATATATGCATACATATCATACTGAAAAAGAGAAAAAAAGTCAGACAAAAAGAGTAAGAAAGTTGCAAGGAGAAACAACAAATACATGTTATAACAAACCCAATGCCAAACTCCTCTTCAACATGAAAAATACTTGTCGACCGGCCGCCATCTGTAAGAAAACAGAAGAGAGACAACACAGAAAAAGAGAAAACAGCATACATGCATTTACACATACAATGGAAGATAAAAAATATTACACATTGCAAAACTAAAGAATACTACAGGGTGGGCCATTTATATGGATACACCTGATCTATGTATACACCCCATATACAACATCATACCATCAATTTTTTTGTTCCAACAGTCTTGGAGTGATCTATCCAATGTGGGTTAGTGTCAGACCAATAGTGGTGGTTTTGTTTGTTAATTTCACCATTCACATAAACTTATGTAACCATATAAATAGCCAAATTAAGGTGTATCCATATGAATGGCCCACCCTGTACTGTGGCCTCCTCCTCCCCAATAGCCACCCTATTCCTCTCCAGATTTATTTTCTTTAGCAGTTAGTGTGCAAAACCTGCACAGTGAATGTGAAAAAACAAATACGCCCAACTGCCACCGCCATAACAATTCACATGCACAACTCTTCTTCACCATGAAAAACATTTGTCGACCGCCATCTGTGGGAAAACAGAAGAGAGACAACACAAAAAAAGAGATACCAATTTACATGCATTACCACATTCAATAACAGATATAAAGTACTACCCATGAAATGCACACAAAGTGACCTGTAAAAAAAGATTGTTTATATATGCATACATATCATACTGAAAAAGAGAAAAAAAAGTCAGACAAAAAGAGTAAGAAAGTTGCAAGGAGAAAGAACAAATACATGTTATAACAAACCCAATGCCAAACTCCTCTTCAACATGAAAAATACTTGTCGACCGGCCGCCATCTGTAAGAAAACAGAAGAGAGACAACACAGAAAAAGAGAAAACAGCATACATGCATTTACACATACAATGGAAGATATAAAATATTACACATTGCAAAACTAAAGAATACTACAGGGTGGGCCATTTATATGGATACACCTGATCTATGTATACACCCCATATACAACATCATACCATCAATTTTTTTGTTCCAACAGTCTTGGAGTGATCTATCCAATGTGGGTTAGTGTCAGACCAATAGTGGTGGTTTTGTTTGTTAATTTCACCATTCACATAAACTTATGTAACCATATAAATAGCCAAATTAAGGTGTATCCATATGAATGGCCCACCCTGTACTGTGGCCTCCTCCTCCCCAATAGCCACCCTATTCCTCTCCAGATTTATTTTCTTTAGCAGTTAGTGTGCAAAACCTGCACAGTGAATGTGAAAAAACAAATACGCCCAACTGCCACCGCCATAACAATTCACATGCACAACTCTTCTTCACCATGAAAAACATTTGTCGACCGCCATCTGTGGGAAAACAGAAGAGAGACAACACAAAAAAAGAGATACCAATTTACATGCATTACCACATTCAATAACAGATATAAAGTACTACCCATGAAATGCACACAAAGTGACCTGTAAAAAAAGATTGTTTATATATGCATACATATCATACTGAAAAAGAGAAAAAAATGTCAGACAAAAAGAGTAAGAAAGTTGCAAGGAGAAAGAACAAATACATGTTATAACAAACCCAATGCCAAACTCCTCTTCAACATGAAAAATACTTGTCGACCGGCCGCCATCTGTAAGAAAACAGAAGAGAGACAACACAGAAAAAGAGAAAACAGCATACATGCATTTACACATACAATGGAAGATATAAAATATTACACATTGCAAAACTAAAGAATACTACAGGGTGGGCCATTTATATGGATACACCTGATCTATGTATACACCCCATATACAACATCATACCATCAATTTTTTTGTTCCAACAGTCTTGGAGTGATCTATCCAATGTGGGTTAGTGTCAGACCAATAGTGGTGGTTTTGTTTGTTAATTTCACCATTCACATAAACTTATGTAACCATATAAATAGCCAAATTAAGGTGTATCCATATGAATGGCCCACCCTGTACTGTGGCCTCCTCCTCCCCAATAGCCACCCTATTCCTCTCCAGATTTATTTTCTTTAACAGTTAGTGTGCAAAACCTGCACAGTGAATGTGAAAAAACAAATACGCCCAACTGCCACCGCCATAACAATTCACATGCACAACTCTTCTTCACCATGAAAAACATTTGTCGCCCGCCATCTGTAAGAAAACAGAAGAGAGACAACACAGAAAAAGAGAAAACAACATACATGCATTTGCTGTAACACAATGAAAGATATAAAATATTACACATTTGTAAAACTAAAGGATACTACAGGGTGGGCCATTTATATGGATACACCTGATCTATGTATACACCCCATATACAACATCATACCATCAATTTTTTTGTTCCAACAGTCTTGGAGGGATCTATCCAATGTGGGTTAGTGTCAGACCAATAGTGGTGGTTTTGTTTGTTAATTTCACCATTCACATAAAATTATGTAACCATATAAATAGCCAAATTAAGGTGTATCCATATGAATGGCCCACCCTGTACTGTGGCCTCCTCCTCCCCAATAGCCACCCTATTCCTCTCCAGATTTATTTTCTATAACAGTTAGTGTGCAAAACCTGCACAGTGAATGTGAAAAAACAAATACGCCCAACTGCCACTGCCATAACAATTCACATGCACAACTCTTCTTCACCATGAAAAACATTTGTCGCCCGCCATCTGTAAGAAAACAGAAGAGAGACAACACAGAAAAAGAGAAAACAGCATACATGCATTTACACATACAATGGAAGATATAAAATATTACACATTGCAAAACTAAAGGATACTACAGGGTGGGCCATTTATATGGATACACCTGATCTATGTATACACCCCATATACAACATCATACCATCAATTTTTTTGTTCCAACAGTCTTGGAGGGATCTATCCAATGTGGGTTAGTGTCAGACCAATAGTGGTGGTTTTGTTTGGTAATTTCACCATTCACATAAAATTATGTAACCATATAAATAGCCAAACTAAGGTGTATCCATATGAATGGCACACCCTGTACTGTGGCCTCCTCCTCCCCAATAGCCACCCTATTCCTCTCCAGATTTATTTTCTTTAACAGTTAGTGTGCAAAATCTGCACAGTGAATGTGAAGAAACAAATACGCCCAACTGCCACCGCCATAACAATTCACATGCACAACTCTTCTTCACCATGAAAAACACTTGTCGACCGCTATCTGTAAGAAAACAGAAGAGTGACAACACAAAAAAAGAGATACCAATTTACATGCATTACCACATTCAATAACAGATATAAAATACTACCCATGAAATGCACACAAAGTGACCTGTAAAAAAAGATTGTTTATATATGCATACATATCATACTGAAAAAGAGAAAAAAAGTCAGACAAAAAGAGTAAGAAAGTTGCAAGGAGAAAGAACAAATACATGTTATAACAAACCCAATGCCAAACTCCTCTTCAACATGAAAAATACTTGTTGACCGGCCGCCATCTGTAAGAAAACAGAAGAGAGACAACACAGAAAAAGAGAAAACAGCATACATGCATTTACACATACAATGGAAGATATAAAATATTACACATTGCAAAACTAAAGAATACTACAGGGTGGGCCATTTATATGGATACACCTGATCTATGTATACACCCCATATACAACATCATACCATCAATTTTTTTGTTCCAACAGTCTTGGAGGGATCTATCCAATGTGGGTTAGTGTCAGACCAATAGTGGTGGTTTTGTTTGTTAATTTCACCATTCACATAAAATTATGTAACCATATAAATAGCCAAATTAAGGTGTATCCATATGAATGGCCCACCCTGTACTGTGGCCTCCTCCTCCCCAATAGCCACCCTATTCCTCTCCAGATTTATTTTCTTTAGCAGTTAGTGTGCAAAACCTGCACAGTGAATGTGAAAAAACAAATACGCCCAACTGCCACCGCCATAACAATTCACATGCACAACTCTTCTTCACCATGAAAAACATTTGTTGACCGCCATCTGTAAGAAAACAGAAGAGAGACAACACAGAAAAAGAGAAAACAACATACATGCATTTACGCATACAATGAAAGATATAAAATATTACACATTTGTAAAACTAAAGGATACTACAGGGTGGGCCATTTATATGGATACACCTGATCTATGTATACACCCCATATACAACGTCATACCATCAATTTTTTTGTTCCAACAGTCTTGGAGGGATCTATCCAATGTGGGTTAGTGTCAGACCAATAGTGGTGGTTTTGTTTGTTAATTTCACCATTCACATAAACTTATGTAACCATATAAATAGCCAAATTAAGGTGTATCCATATGAATGGCCCACCCTGTACTGTGGCCTCCTCCTCCCCAATAGCCACCCTATTCCTCTCCAGATTTATTTTCTTTAACAGTTAGTGTGCAAAATCTGCACAGTGAATGTGAAGAAACAAATACGCCCAACTGCCACCGCCATAACAATTCACATGCACAACTCTTCTTCACTATGAAAAACACTTGTCGACCGCTATCTGTAAGAAAACAGAAGAGTGACAACACAAAAAAAGAGATACCAATTTACATGCATTACCACATTCAATAACAGATATAAAATACTACCCATGAAATGCACACAAAGTGACCTGTAAAAAAAGATTGTTTATATATGCATACATATCATACTGAAAAAGAGAAAAAAAGTCAGACAAAAAGAGTAAGAAAGTTGCAAGGAGAAACAACAAATACATGTTATAACAAACCCAATGCCAAACTCCTCTTCAACATGAAAAATACTTGTCGACCGGCCGCCATCTGTAAGAAAACAGAAGAGAGACAACACAGAAAAAGAGAAAACAGCATACATGCATTTACACATACAATGGAAGATATAAAATATTACACATTGCAAAACTAAAGAATACTACAGGGTGGGCCATTTATATGGATACACCTGATCTATGTATACACCCCATATACAACATCATACCATCAATTTTTTTGTTCCAACAGTCTTGGAGTGATCTATCCAATGTGGGTTAGTGTCAGACCAATAGTGGTGGTTTTGTTTGTTAATTTCACCATTCACATAAACTTATGTAACCATATAAATAGCCAAATTAAGGTGTATCCATATGAATGGCCCACCCTGTACTGTGGCCTCCTCCTCCCCAATAGCCACCCTATTCCTCTCCAGATTTATTTTCTTTAGCAGTTAGTGTGCAAAACCTGCACAGTGAATGTGAAAAAACAAATACGCCCAACTGCCACCGCCATAACAATTCACATGCACAACTCTTCTTCACCATGAAAAACATTTGTCGACCGCCATCTGTGGGAAAACAGAAGAGAGACAACACAAAAAAAGAGATACCAATTTACATGCATTACCACATTCAATAACAGATATAAAATACTACCCATGAAATGCACACAAAGTGACCTGTAAAAAAAGATTGTTTATATATGCATACATATCATACTGAAAAAGAGAAAAAAAGTCAGACAAAAAGAGTAAGAAAGTTGCAAGGAGAAACAACAAATACATGTTATAACAAACCCAATGCCAAACTCCTTTTCAACATGAAAAATACTTGTCGACCGGCCGCCATCTGTAAGAAAACAGAAGAGAGACAACACAGAAAAAGAGAAAACAGCATACATGCATTTACACATACAATGGAAGATATAAAATATTACACATTGCAAAACTAAAGAATACTACAGGGTGGGCCATTTATATGGATACACCTGATCTATGTATACACCCCATATACAACATCATACCATCAATTTTTTTGTTCCAACAGTCTTGGAGTGATCTATCCAATGTGGGTTAGTGTCAGACCAATAGTGGTGGTTTTGTTTGTTAATTTCACCATTCACATAAACTTATGTAACCATATAAATAGCCAAATTAAGGTGTATCCATATGAATGGCCCACCCTGTACTGTGGCCTCCTCCTCCCCAATAGCCACCCTATTCCTCTCCAGATTTATTTTCTTTAGCAGTTAGTGTGCAAAACCTGCACAGTGAATGTGAAAAAACAAATACGCCCAACTGCCACCGCCATAACAATTCACATGCACAACTCTTCTTCACCATGAAAAACATTTGTCGACCGCCATCTGTGGGAAAACAGAAGAGAGACAACACAAAAAAAGAGATACCAATTTACATGCATTACCACATTCAATAACAGATATAAAATACTACCCATGAAATGCACACAAAGTGACCTGTAAAAAAAGATTGTTTATATATGCATACATATCATACTGAAAAAGAGAAAAAAAGTCAGACAAAAAGAGTAAGAAAGTTGCAAGGAGAAAGAACAAATACATGTTATAACAAACCCAATGCCAAACTCCTTTTCAACATGAAAAATACTTGTCGACCGGCCGCCATCTGTAAGAAAACAGAAGAGAGACAACACAGAAAAAGAGAAAACAGCATACATGCATTTACACATACAATGGAAGATATAAAATATTACACATTGCAAAACTAAAGAATACTACAGGGTGGGCCATTTATATGGATACACCTGATCTATGTATACACCCCATATACAACATCATACCATCAATTTTTTTGTTCCAACAGTCTTGGAGTGATCTATCCAATGTGGGTTAGTGTCAGACCAATAGTGGTGGTTTTGTTTGTTAATTTCACCATTCACATAAAATTATGTAACCATATAAATAGCCAAATTAAGGTGTATCCATATGAATGGCCCACCCTGTACTGTGGCATCCTCCTCCCCAATAGCCACCCTATTCCTCTCCAGATTTATCTTCTTTAACAGTTAGTGTGCAAAATCTGCACAGTGAATGTGAAGAAACAAATACGCCCAACTGCCACCGCCATAACAATTCACATGCACAACTCTTCTTCACCATGAAAAACACTTGTCGACCACTATATGTAAGAAAACAGAAGAGTGACAACACAAAAAAAAAGAGATACCAATTTACATGCATTACCACATTCAATAACAGATATAAACTACTACCCATGAAATGCACACAAAGTGACCTGTAAAAAAAGATTGTTTATATATGCATACATATCATACTGAAAAAGAGAAAAAAAGTCAGACAAAAAGAGTAAGAAAGTTGCAAGGAGAAAGAACAAATACATGTTATAACAAACCCAATGCCAAACTCCTCTTCAACATGAAAAATACTTGTCGACCGGCCGCCATCTGTAAGAAAACAGAAGAGAGACAACACAGAAAAAGAGAAAACAGCATACATGCATTTACACATACAATGGAAGATATAAAATATTACACATTGCAAAACTAAAGAATACTACAGGGTGGGCCATTTATATGGATACACCTGATCTATGTATACACCCCATATACAACATCATACCATCAATTTTTTTGTTCCAACAGTCTTGGAGTGATCTATCCAATGTGGGTTAGTGTCAGACCAATAGTGGTGGTTTTGTTTGTTAATTTCACCATTCACATAAACTTATGTAACCATATAAATAGCCAAATTAAGGTGTATCCATATGAATGGCCCACCCTGTACTGTGGCCTCCTCCTCCCCAATAGCCACCCTATTCCTCTCCAGATTTATTTTCTTTAACAGTTAGTGTGCAAAACCTGCACAGTGAATGTGAAAAAACAAATACGCCCAACTGCCACCGCCATAACAATTCACATGCACAACTCTTCTTCACCATGAAAAACATTTGTCGCCCGCCATCTGTAAGAAAACAGAAGAGAGACAACACAGAAAAAGAGACAACAACATACATGCATTTGCTGTAACACAATGAAAGATATAAAATATTACACATTTGTAAAACTAAAGGATACTACAGGGTGGGCCATTTATATGGATACACCTGATCTATGTATACACCCCATATACAACATCATACCATCAATTTTTTTGTTCCAACAGTCTTGGAGGGATCTATCCAATGTGGGTTAGTGTCAGACCAATAGTGGTGGTTTTGTTTGGTAATTTCACCATTCACATAAAATTATGTAACCATATAAATAGCCAAATTAAGGTGTATCCATATGAATGGCACACCCTGTACTGTGGCCTCCTCCTCCCCAATAGCCACCCTATTCCTCTCCAGATTTATTTTCTTTAACAGTTAGTGTGCAAAATCTGCACAGTGAATGTGAAGAAACAAATACGCCCAACTGCCACCGCCATAACAATTCACATGCACAACTCTTCTTCACCATGAAAAACACTTGTCGACCGCTATCTGTAAGAAAACAGAAGAGTGACAACACAAAAAAAGAGATACCAATTTACATGCATTACCACATTCAATAACAGATATAAAATACTACCCATGAAATGCACACAAAGTGACCTGTAAAAAAAGATTGTTTATATATGCATACATATCATACTGAAAAAGAGAAAAAAAGTCAGACAAAAAGAGTAAGAAAGTTGCAAGGAGAAAGAACAAATACATGTTATAACAAACCCAATGCCAAACTCCTCTTCAACATGAAAAATACTTGTTGACCGGCCGCCATCTGTAAGAAAACAGAAGAGAGACAACACAGAAAAAGAGAAAACAGCATACATGCATTTACACATACAATGGAAGATATAAAATATTACACATTGCAAAACTAAAGAATACTACAGGGTGGGCCATTTATATGGATACACCTGATCTATGTATACACCCCATATACAACATCATACCATCAATTTTTTTGTTCCAACAGTCTTGGAGGGATCTATCCAATGTGGGTTAGTGTCAGACCAATAGTGGTGGTTTTGTTTGTTAATTTCACCATTCACATAAAATTATGTAACCATATAAATAGCCAAATTAAGGTGTATCCATATGAATGGCCCACCCTGTACTGTGGCCTCCTCCTCCCCAATAGCCACCCTATTCCTCTCCAGATTTATTTTCTTTAGCAGTTAGTGTGCAAAACCTGCACAGTGAATGTGAGAAAACAAATACACCCAACTGCCACCACCATAACAATTCACATGCACAACTCTTCTTCACCATGAAAAACATTTGTTGACCGCCATCTGTAAGAAAACAGAAGAGAGACAACACAGAAAAAGAGAAAACAACATACATGCATTTACGCATACAATGAAAGATATAAAATATTACACATTTGTAAAACTAAAGGATACTACAGGGTGGGCCATTTATATGGATACACCTGATCTATGTATACACCCCATATACAACGTCATACCATCAATTTTTTTGTTCCAACAGTCTTGGAGGGATCTATCCAATGTGGGTTAGTGTCAGACCAATAGTGGTGGTTTTGTTTGTTAATTTCACCATTCACATAAACTTATGTAACCATATAAATAGCCAAATTAAGGTGTATCCATATGAATGGCCCACCCTGTACTGTGGCCTCCTCCTCCCCAATAGCCACCCTATTCCTCTCCAGATTTATTTTCTTTAACAGTTAGTGTGCAAAATCTGCACAGTGAATGTGAAGAAACAAATACGCCCAACTGCCACCGCCATAACAATTCACATGCACAACTCTTCTTCACTATGAAAAACACTTGTCGACCGCTATCTGTAAGAAAACAGAAGAGTGACAACACAAAAAAAGAGATACCAATTTACATGCATTACCACATTCAATAACAGATATAAAATACTACCCATGAAATGCACACAAAGTGACCTGTAAAAAAAGATTGTTTATATATGCATACATATCATACTGAAAAAGAGAAAAAAAGTCAGACAAAAAGAGTAAGAAAGTTGCAAGGAGAAACAACAAATACATGTTATAACAAACCCAATGCCAAACTCCTCTTCAACATGAAAAATACTTGTCGACCGGCCGCCATCTGTAAGAAAACAGAAGAGAGACAACACAGAAAAAGAGAAAACAGCATACATGCATTTACACATACAATGGAAGATATAAAATATTACACATTGCAAAACTAAAGAATACTACAGGGTGGGCCATTTATATGGATACACCTGATCTATGTATACACCCCATATACAACATCATACCATCAATTTTTTTGTTCCAACAGTCTTGGAGTGATCTATCCAATGTGGGTTAGTGTCAGACCAATAGTGGTGGTTTTGTTTGTTAATTTCACCATTCACATAAACTTATGTAACCATATAAATAGCCAAATTAAGGTGTATCCATATGAATGGCCCACCCTGTACTGTGGCCTCCTCCTCCCCAATAGCCACCCTATTCCTCTCCAGATTTATTTTCTTTAGCAGTTAGTGTGCAAAACCTGCACAGTGAATGTGAAAAAACAAATACGCCCAACTGCCACCGCCATAACAATTTACATGCACAACTCTTCTTCACCATGAAAAACATTTGTCGACCGCCATCTGTGGGAAAACAGAAGAGAGACAACACAAAAAAAGAGATACCAATTTACATGCATTACCACATTCAATAACAGATATAAAATACTACCCATGAAATGCACACAAAGTGACCTGTAAAAAAAGATTGTTTATATATGCATACATATCATACTGAAAAAGAGAAAAAAAGTCAGACAAAAAGAGTAAGAAAGTTGCAAGGAGAAAGAACAAATACATGTTATAACAAACCCAATGCCAAACTCCTTTTCAACATGAAAAATACTTGTCGACCGGCCGCCATCTGTAAGAAAACAGAAGAGAGACAACACAGAAAAAGAGAAAACAGCATACATGCATTTACACATACAATGGAAGATATAAAATATTACACATTGCAAAACTAAAGAATACTACAGGGTGGGCCATTTATATGGATACACCTGATCTATGTATACACCCCATATACAACATCATACCATCAATTTTTTTGTTCCAACAGTCTTGGAGTGATCTATCCAATGTGGGTTAGTGTCAGACCAATAGTGGTGGTTTTGTTTGTTAATTTCACCATTCACATAAAATTATGTAACCATATAAATAGCCAAATTAAGGTGTATCCATATGAATGGCCCACCCTGTACTGTGGCATCCTCCTCCCCAATAGCCACCCTATTCCTCTCCAGATTTATCTTCTTTAACAGTTAGTGTGCAAAATCTGCACAGTGAATGTGAAGAAACAAATACGCCCAACTGCCACCGCCATAACAATTCACATGCACAACTCTTCTTCACCATGAAAAACACTTGTCGACCACTATATGTAAGAAAACAGAAGAGTGACAACACAAAAAAAAAGAGATACCAATTTACATGCATTACCACATTCAATAACAGATATAAACTACTACCCATGAAATGCACACAAAGTGACCTGTAAAAAAAAGATTGTTTATATATGCATACATATCATACTGAAAAAGAGAAAAAAAGTCAGACAAAAAGAGTAAGAAAGTTGCAAGGAGAAAGAACAAATACATGTTATAACAAACCCAATGCCAAACTCCTCTTCAACATGAAAAATACTTGTCGACCGGCCGCCATCTGTAAGAAAACAGAAGAGAGACAACACAGAAAAAGAGAAAACAGCATACATGCATTTACACATACAATGGAAGATATAAAATATTACACATTGCAAAACTAAAGAATACTACAGGGTGGGCCATTTATATGGATACACCTGATCTATGTATACACCCCATATACAACATCATACCATCAATTTTTTTGTTCCAACAGTCTTGGAGTGATCTATCCAATGTGGGTTAGTGTCAGACCAATAGTGGTGGTTTTGTTTGTTAATTTCACCATTCACATAAACTTATGTAACCATATAAATAGCCAAATTAAGGTGTATCCATATGAATGGCCCACCCTGTACTGTGGCCTCCTCCTCCCCAATAGCCACCCTATTCCTCTCCAGATTTATTTTCTTTAACAGTTAGTGTGCAAAACCTGCACAGTGAATGTGAAAAAACAAATACGCCCAACTGCCACCGCCATAACAATTCACATGCACAACTCTTCTTCACCATGAAAAACATTTGTCGCCCGCCATCTGTAAGAAAACAGAAGAGAGACAACACAGAAAAAGAGAAAACAACATACATGCATTTGCTGTAACACAATGAAAGATATAAAATATTACACATTTGTAAAACTAAAGGATACTACAGGGTGGGCCATTTATATGGATACACCTGATCTATGTATACACCCCATATACAACATCATACCATCAATTTTTTTGTTCCAACAGTCTTGGAGGGATCTATCCAATGTGGGTTAGTGTCAGACCAATAGTGGTGGTTTTGTTTGTTAATTTCGCCATTCACATAAAATTATGTAACCATATAAATAGCCAAATTAAGGTGTATCCATATGAATGGCCCACCCTGTACTGTGGCCTCCTCCTCCCCAATAGCCACCCTATTCCTCTCCAGATTTATTTTCTATAACAGTTAGTGTGCAAAACCTGCACAGTGAATGTGAAAAAACAAATACGCCCAACTGCCACTGCCATAACAATTCACATGCACAACTCTTCTTCACCATGAAAAACATTTGTCGCCCGCCATCTGTAAGAAAACAGAAGAGAGACAACACAGAAAAAGAGAAAACAGCATACATGCATTTACACATACAATGGAAGATATAAAATATTACACATTGCAAAACTAAAGGATACTACAGGGTGGGCCATTTATATGGATACACCTGATCTATGTATACACCCCATATACAACATCATACCATCAATTTTTTTGTTCCAACAGTCTTGGAGGGATCTATCCAATGTGGGTTAGTGTCAGACCAATAGTGGTGGTTTTGTTTGGTAATTTCACCATTCACATAAAATTATGTAACCATATAAATAGCCAAATTAAGGTGTATCCATATGAATGGCACACCCTGTACTGTGGCCTCCTCCTCCCCAATAGCCACCCTATTCCTCTCCAGATTTATTTTCTTTAACAGTTAGTGTGCAAAATCTGCACAGTGAATGTGAAGAAACAAATACGCCCAACTGCCACCGCCATAACAATTCACATGCACAACTCTTCTTCACCATGAAAAACACTTGTCGACCGCTATCTGTAAGAAAACAGAAGAGTGACAACACAAAAAAAGAGATACCAATTTACATGCATTACCACATTCAATAACAGATATAAAATACTACCCATGAAATGCACACAAAGTGACCTGTAAAAAAAGATTGTTTATATATGCATACATATCATACTGAAAAAGAGAAAAAAAGTCAGACAAAAAGAGTAAGAAAGTTGCAAGGAGAAAGAACAAATACATGTTATAACAAACACAATGCCAAACTCCTCTTCAACATGAAAAATACTTGTTGACCGGCCGCCATCTGTAAGAAAACAGAAGAGAGACAACACAGAAAAAGAGAAAACAGCATACATGCATTTACACATACAATGGAAGATATAAAATATTACACATTGCAAAACTAAAGAATACTACAGGGTGGGCCATTTATATGGATACACCTGATCTATGTATACACCCCATATACAACATCATACCATCAATTTTTTTGTTCCAACAGTCTTGGAGGGATCTATCCAATGTGGGTTAGTGTCAGACCAATAGTGGTGGTTTTGTTTGTTAATTTCACCATTCACATAAAATTATGTAACCATATAAATAGCCAAATTAAGGTGTATCCATATGAATGGCCCACCCTGTACTGTGGCCTCCTCCTCCCCAATAGCCACCCTATTCCTCTCCAGATTTATTTTCTTTAGCAGTTAGTGTGCAAAACCTGCACAGTGAATGTGAAAAAACAAATACGCCCAACTGCCACCGCCATAACAATTCACATGCACAACTCTTCTTCACCATGAAAAACATTTGTTGACCGCCATCTGTAAGAAAACAGAAGAGAGACAACACAGAAAAAGAGAAAACAACATACATGCATTTACGCATACAATGAAAGATATAAAATATTACACATTTGTAAAACTAAAGGATACTACAGGGTGGGCCATTTATATGGATACACCTGATCTATGTATACACCCCATATACAACGTCATACCATCAATTTTTTTGTTCCAACAGTCTTGGAGGGATCTATCCAATGTGGGTTAGTGTCAGACCAATAGTGGTGGTTTTGTTTGTTAATTTCACCATTCACATAAACTTATGTAACCATATAAATAGCCAAATTAAGGTGTATCCATATGAATGGCCCACCCTGTACTGTGGCCTCCTCCTCCCCAATAGCCACCCTATTCCTCTCCAGATTTATTTTCTTTAACAGTTAGTGTGCAAAATCTGCACAGTGAATGTGAAGAAACAAATACGCCCAACTGCCACCGCCATAACAATTCACATGCACAACTCTTCTTCACTATGAAAAACACTTGTCGACCGCTATCTGTAAGAAAACAGAAGAGTGACAACACAAAAAAAGAGATACCAATTTACATGCATTACCACATTCAATAACAGATATAAAATACAACCCATGAAATGCACACAAAGTGACCTGTAAAAAAAGATTGTTTATATATGCATACATATCATACTGAAAAAGAGAAAAAAAGTCAGACAAAAAGAGTAAGAAAGTTGCAAGGAGAAACAACAAATACATGTTATAACAAACCCAATGCCAAACTCCTCTTCAACATGAAAAATACTTGTCGACCGGCCGCCATCTGTAAGAAAACAGAAGAGAGACAACACAGAAAAAGAGAAAACAGCATACATGCATTTACACATACAATGGAAGATATAAAATATTACACATTGCAAAACTAAAGAATACTACAGGGTGGGCCATTTATATGGATACACCTGATCTATGTATACACCCCATATACAACATCATACCATCAATTTTTTTGTTCCAACAGTCTTGGAGTGATCTATCCAATGTGGGTTAGTGTCAGACCAATAGTGGTGGTTTTGTTTGTTAATTTCACCATTCACATAAACTTATGTAACCATATAAATAGCCAAATTAAGGTGTATCCATATGAATGGCCCACCCTGTACTGTGGCCTCCTCCTCCCCAATAGCCACCCTATTCCTCTCCAGATTTATTTTCTTTAGCAGTTAGTGTGCAAAACCTGCACAGTGAATGTGAAAAAACAAATACGCCCAACTGCCACCGCCATAACAATTCACATGCACAACTCTTCTTCACCATGAAAAACATTTGTCGACCGCCATCTGTGGGAAAACAGAAGAGAGACAACACAAAAAAAGAGATACCAATTTACATGCATTACCACATTCAATAACAGATATAAAATACTACCCATGAAATGCACACAAAGTGACCTGTAAAAAAAGATTGTTTATATATGCATACATATCATACTGAAAAAGAGAAAAAAAGTCAGACAAAAAGAGTAAGAAAGTTGCAAGGAGAAAGAACAAATACATGTTATAACAAACCCAATGCCAAACTCCTTTTCAACATGAAAAATACTTGTCGACCGGCCGCCATCTGTAAGAAAACAGAAGAGAGACAACACAGAAAAAGAGAAAACAGCATACATGCATTTACACATACAATGGAAGATATAAAATATTACACATTGCAAAACTAAAGAATACTACAGGGTGGGCCATTTATATGGATACACCTGATCTATGTATACACCCCATATACAACATCATACCATCATTTTTTTTGTTCCAACAGTCTTGGAGTGATCTATCCAATGTGGGTTAGTGTCAGACCAATAGTGGTGGTTTTGTTTGTTAATTTCACCATTCACATAAACTTATGTAACCATATAAATAGCCAAATTAAGGTGTATCCATATGAATGGCCCACCCTGTACTGTGGCCTCCTCCTCCCCAATAGCCACCCTATTCCTCTCCAGATTTATTTTCTTTAGCAGTTAGTGTGCAAAACCTGCACAGTGAATGTGAAAAAACAAATACGCCCAACTGCCACCGCCATAACAATTCACATGTACAACTCTTCTTCACCATGAAAAACATTTGTCGACCGCCATCTGTAAGAAAACAGAAGAGAGACAACACAGAAAAAGAGAAAACAACATACATGCATTTACGCATACAATGAAAGATATAAAATATTACACATTTGTAAAACTAAAGGATACTACAGGGTGGGCCATTTATATGGATACACCTGATCTATGTATACACCCCATATACAACATCATACCATCAATTTTTTTGTTCCAACAGTGTTGGAGTGATCTATCCAATGTGGGTTAGTGTCAGACCAATAGTGGTGGTTTTGTTTGTTAATTTCACCATTCACATAAACTTATGTAACCATATAAATAGCCAAATTAAGGTGTATCCATATGAATGGCCCACCCTGTACTGTGGCATCCTCCTCCCCAATAGCCACCCTATTCCTCTCCAGATTTATCTTCTTTAACAGTTAGTGTGCAAAATCTGCACAGTGAATGTGAAGAAACAAATACGCCCAACTGCCACCGCCATAACAATTCACATGCACAACTCTTCTTCACCATGAAAAACACTTGTCGACCACTATCTGTAAGAAAACAGAAGAGTGACAACACAAAAAAAAAGAGATACCAATTTACATGCATTACCACATTCAATAACAGATATAAACTACTACCCATGAAATGCACACAAAGTGACCTGTAAAAAAAGATTGTTTATATATGCATACATATCATACTGAAAAAGAGAAAAAAAGTCAGACAAAAAGAGTAAGAAAGTTGCAAGGAGAAAGAACAAATACATGTTATAACAAACCCAATGCCAAACTCCTCTTCAACATGAAAAATACTTGTCGACCGGCCGCCATCTGTAAGAAAACAGAAGAGAGACAACACAGAAAAAGAGAAAACAGCATACATGCATTTACACATACAATGGAAGATATAAAATATTACACATTGCAAAACTAAAGAATACTACAGGGTGGGCCATTTATATGGATACACCTGATCTATGTATACACCCCATATACAACATCATACCATCAATTTTTTTGTTCCAACAGTCTTGGAGTGATCTATCCAATGTGGGTTATTGTCAGACCAATAGTGGTGGTTTTGTTTGTTAATTTCACCATTCACATAAACTTATGTAACCATATAAATAGCCAAATTAAGGTGTATCCATATGAATGGCCCACCCTGTACTGTGGCCTCCTCCTCCCCAATAGCCACCCTATTCCTCTCCAGATTTATTTTCTTTAACAGTTAGTGTGCAAAACCTGCACAGTGAATGTGAAAAAACAAATACGCCCAACTGCCACCGCCATAACAATTCACATGCACAACTCTTCTTCACCATGAAAAACATTTGTCGCCCGCCATCTGTAAGAAAACAGAAGAGAGACAACACAGAATAAGAGAAAACAACATACATGCATTTGCGCACACAATGAAAGATATAAAATATTACACATTTGTAAAACTAAAGGATACTACAGGGTGGGCCATTTATATGGATACACCTGATCTATGTATACACCCCATATAGAACATCATACCATCAATTTTTTTGTTCCAACAGTCTTGGAGGGATCTATCCAATGTGGGTTAGTGTCAGACCAATAGTGGTGGTTTTGTTTGTTAATTTCACCATTCACATAAAATTATGTAACCATATAAATAGCCAAATTAAGGTGTATCCATATGAATGGCCCACCCTGTACTGTGGCCTCCTCCTCCCCAATAGCCACCCTATTCCTCTCCAGATTTATTTTATATAACAGTTAGTGTGCAAAACCTGCACAGTGAATGTGAAAAAACAAATACGCCCAACTGCCACTGCCATAACAATTCACATGCACAACTCTTCTTCACCATGAAAAACATTTGTCGCCCGCCATCTGTAAGAAAACAGAAGAGAGACAACACAGAAAAAGAGAAAACAACATACATGCATTTACGCATACAATGAAAGATATAAAATATTACACATTGCAAAACTAAAGAATACTACAGGGTGGGCCATTTATATGGATACACCTGATCTATGTATACACCCCATATACAACATCATACCATCAATTTTTTTGTTCCAACAGTCTTGGAGTGATCTATCCAATGTAGGTTAGTGTCAGACCAATAGTGGTGTTTTTGTTTGTTAATTTCACCATTCACATAAACTTATGTAACCATATAAATAGCCAAATTAAGGTGTATCCATATGAATGGCCCACCCTGTACTGTGGCCTCCTCCTCCCCAATAGCCACCCTATTCCTCTCCAGATTTATTTTCTTTAACAGTTAGTGTGCAAAATCTGCACAGTGAATGTGAAGAAACAAATACGCCCAACTGCCACCGCCATAACAATTCACATGCACAACTCTTCTTCACCATGAAAAACACTTGTCGACCGCTATCTGTAAGAAAACAGAAGAGTGACAACACAAAAAAAGAGATACCAATTTACATGCATTACCACATTCAATAACAGATATAAAATACTACCCATGAAATGCACACAAAGTGACCTGTAAAAAAAGATTGTTTATATATGCATACATATCATACTGAAAAAGAGAAAAAAAGTCAGACAAAAAGAGTAAGAAAGTTGCAAGGAGAAAGAACAAATACATGTTATAACAAACCCAATGCCAAACTCCTCTTCAACATGAAAAATACTTGTCGACCGGCCGCCATCTGTAAGAAAACAGAAGAGAGACAACACAGAAAAAGAGAAAACAGCATACATGCATTACACATACAATGGAAGATATAAAATATTACACATTGCAAAACTAAAGAATACTACAGGGTGGGCCATTTATATGGATACACCTGATCTATGTATACACCCCATATACAACATCATACCATCAATTTTTTTGTTCCAACAGTCTTGGAGTGATCTATTCAATGTGGGTTAGTGTCAGACCAATAGTGGTGGTTTTGTGTGTTAATTTCACCATTCACATAAACGTATGTAACCATATAAATAGCCAAATTAAGGTGTATCCATATGAATGGCCCACCCTGTACTGTGGCCTCCTCCTCCCCAATAGCCACCCTATTCCTCTCCAGATTTATTTTCTTTAACAGTTAGTGTGCAAAATCTGCACAGTGAATGTGAAGAAACAAATATGCCCAACTGCCCAATGCCCAACTGCCACCGCCATAACAATTCACATGCACAACTCTTCTTCACCATGAAAAACATTTGTCGACCGCCATCTGTAACAAAACAGAAGAGAGACAACACGAAAAAAGAGATACCAATTTACATGCATTACCCCATACAATAACAGATATAAAATACTACCCATGAAATGCACACAAAGTGACCTGTAAAAAAAGATTGTTGATATATGCATACATATACTGAAAAAGAGAAAAAAAAGTCAGACAAAAAGAGTAAGAAAGTTGCAAGGAGAAAGAACAAATACATGTTATAACAAACCCGATGCCAAACTCCTCTTCAACATGAAAAATACTTGTCGACCGCCATCTGTAAGAAAACAGAAGAGAGACAACACAGAAAAAAAGAAAACAACTTACATGCATTTACACATACAATGGAAGATATAAAATATTACACATTGCAAAACTAAAGGATACTACAGGGTGGGCCATTCATATGGATACACCTGATCTATGTATACACCCCATATACAACATCATACCATCAATTTTTTTGTTCCAACAGTCTTGGAGTGATCTATCCAATGTGGGTTAGTGTCAGACCAATAGTGGTGGTTTTGGTTGTTAATTTCACCATTCACATAAAATTATGTAACCATATAAATAGCCAAATTAAGGTGTATCCATATGAATGGCCCACCCTGTACTGTGGCCTCCTCCTCCCCAATAGCCACCCTATTCCTCTCCAGATTTATTTTCTTTAACAGTTAGTGTGCAAAATCTGCACAGTGAATGTGAAGAAACAAATACGCCCAACTGCCACCGCCATAACAATTCACATGCACAACTCTTCTTCACCATTAAAAAAAACTTGTCGACCGCTATCTGTAAGAAAACAGAAGAGAGACAACACAAAAAAAGAGATACCAATATACATGCATTACCACATTCAATAACAGATATAAAATACTACCCATGAAATGCACACAAAGTGACCTGTAAAAAAAGATTGTTTATATATGCATACATATCATACTGAAAAAGAGAAAAAAAGTCAGACAAAAAGAGTAAGAATGTTGCAAGAAGAAAGAACAACTACATGTTATAACAAACCCGATGCCAAACTCTTCTACAACATGAAAAATACTTGTCGACCGCCATCTGTAAGAAAACAGGAGACAACACAGAAAAACAGATACCATCTAACATGCATTAACACATACAATAACAGATATAAAATACTACCCATGAAATACGCACTGTGACTTGTAAAAAAAAAAAAGTTCATATATGCATACTTATTATACTGAAAAAGAGAATAAAAACAAAGAAAAAGTGGAAGAAAGTTGCAAGGAGACACATGTTATGTGATAACAAACCGCATGCCAAACTCTTCTTCACCATGAAAAATACTTGTCGAACCCCATCTGTAAAAAAACAGATGACAGACAACACAGAAAAACAGGTACCATCTAACATGCATTAACACTTACAATGACAAATATAAAATCTACACATGAAATACGCACAAAATGACCAGTCAAAAATAAGGATATAGTTTTTACATATTATACTGGAAAAGAGAATTAAAAACAAACAAAAAGTGCAAGAAAGTTGCAAGAAGACAGACAACACAGAAAAAGAGATGCCAACTTACATGCATTAACACATACAATGAGAGATATAAAATACTACACATGAAATGTTATAACAGATCCTAGATTTCCGGCCGGAAAAAGACTTAGAGCCTGTTTTTAAACGGGCTTGGGTCTACTAGTGGAAGATATAAAACATTACACATGGCAAAGGTACAACGTGACCTGTAAAAAAGATGCTTTATATTTGCATACATATTACACTGGAAAAGAGTATAAAAGACAGACAAAATGTGTGAGAAAGTTGCAAGTAGAAACAACAAATACATGTTATAACAAATTCTATTCCCCTCTCTTCTTCAACATAAAAATACCTCTCAGTGGGCGCATGTGCGCGGCTGACTAAGATGGACGCTTAGTCTCAGAGCTGCGCGAGTACAAGGAGACAATTAGCTATTAACACTGCTTTACCCGCTTCACCATTCCTCCAAAATGCAACAGGGGCAATTGGAGCGCCTGGGGCACCCGCCGGAAGATGCCTTCCGACTCCCGAGCCAACACCGTGGCTACAAATTCGCTAACAAGTAAGCCAGCAGGATCATCTAAGATGGCGCCTGGCGCGGACATACAATCCGAAAACAGCCAGGACATGTTTCCCCACGCGGACTTACCGGCAAGCAAGTCACCCTCTCTGCCAGAGCAGCTTACGCTGGAGGAACTCAGAGACATCATACGCCAGGAAATCATTGGTGCTAACAAACAACTGGGCTGCGACTGTGAGCTTCTCCATGAAATCAGACAGGTGGGTCATCGCATGTCCGACATTGAGGGAAGATTAGACAATGCTACAATAGTGCTGGAAGTACATGAGGAAGAAATTGAGTCCCTCAAATCAGAGATCCACACACTGCATGATAAAATGGAGGACTCTGAAAACAGATCGAGAAGGGAAAACCTTAGAGTGGGCGGAATCCCTGAAACTATTCAATATTGGGGGGGGGGGGGGTGTTTACCACGCTATTTCAGGAACTGATCCTGAACTTACCAGTCGATCAACTAAAAATGGACCGCGTTCATATGGCCCTCTCACGCACACTCCCTAACGGTCTGCCGAGAGATATCATTCTTAAAATGCATCATTATCTTACCAAAGAGAAGGTACTCCAAGCTGCGAGAAACAAGCCGGACCTCTCCTTCCAGGGGCATAAGTACCAACTATATGCAGACTTGGCCCCCACCACACTGGCTAAGCGAAAGGAGCTGCGCCCTTATCTTGCTACCTTGAGGGATAAGGGAGTCAAATACAGATGGAGCTTTCCTTTTCAACTTAATTTCCACTGGCAGGAACAACAGCACTCCATCCGCAACATCGATGAAGCCAGGGAGTGCTTTCATCTTCTGGACTTCCCGCTGCCTCCCCAGCCTTCTCAGTCACAGAGCTCCCCTAAGCGTACAGCCGACTCCCAAGCACAACCGGATTGGGCCGACTCTGCATCACCTAAAGAACAGAGACCCCCTAAGAAACGGGCTCAAGCCCTAAAGGAATTATCGTCTCAGGTGTTCCAGAAAGTACAATGATCTGCAAGTTAAGTACTTCATTTTGCTAAACGCGCTTTTTCTCCCGCCATTGCGGCCTAGTGGCCCAGCCCGCCTTGATTAACTTCCATAGACGAGCCATGTGCTTCCCTATGTAACTGTGGGCCCATGCGGAGTCTAAGCTAAGTGACTCATTTTATGTCCGGCCCTTGTCCACCTTTTCAAGCTCACGGAGTACCACTATATACTGACAGCATTAGCAAAAGATATACTCTTGCTCTCATTTTCTGGGGCCTCTGCCCTGGTTAATATGAGCCTGTTGGCCCCTTCAGATGGCTGTCTACTGCGATTTCCGCCATAAACTGGCGCAGTTGTTATGCATTTCTTTTCTGTTTACAGTGTTGCACAGACACACGTATGTTCAATATTTACCCGTTGGAATCTGACTGTCCTCTTTTGAATTTCAATTTTGTGTATTTCTATGCCACATGTCTAAATTTCATAGGTGCCAATAGGCTGTACCTTTATACTAAACCTAAGCTTTATGAAAAGAGCTATGTGGGGCTATAATAGCATTCAGATTGTTATGTGTTAACAGACCCTCCGGGCTTGCCATTGCTGTACTTTCACTTAAGGAGCCAGCCTAGGGGGGTTAGAATGGCGCACACAGGGTATCGCTCTCATCCAGCAGACTTAAAGGTGGCTATAGTGGGCTCCTAGACATACTGCCCACGTAACATCACGCTGACAGATTGATCGCTGCCCCCCTGCTCCCCGGGGTCACACATCTATTTGTATACCCTATTTACATTTATAGCTGGTGGGTGCCCGCAGGGAGCTGGTGGTATAGATTTCCTGCAATCAAGATGTTTAGGAAATATTATTTTGCTTTTACCTGTTCACTAAAGTGGCTTATTGACATATAAAGTTCATGCCCAGTTTTCTGAGCTGAAGGGCCGAATTAGTCCTCTGGTAGCAATTTAAAATTTAGGCTACCTCCTTTTTATGTGGGTCCCTCTCGCCCCTTGGGGTTGCCCACATGGGTCAACGTTATGCACACCGTCTCGGCCTTTCACTGGGCTGGGTCCGCCACTGCAGCGTTTCCCCCTGAGGGCTATCGTGGGGGGCTGGCGGGTTAGTGAATGCTAGTTTTTTTCTAGCAGGGTTGTTCTCTTGTGAGTATTGTCGCTTCCCTCGCCCCCGGGGGGCGCCCGTTGGTGTGGTGTTGCGCGTGCCGTCCTGGCCTTGTGTGTGCCGGGTCCTCCGCCGCGGCATTTCCCTCCTGCTATAGTGGGCTCCTAGACATACTGCCCACGTAGCATCACGCTGACAGGTTGGTTGCTGCCCCCCTGCTCTCCGGGGTCACACATCTATTTGTATATTCTATTTACATTTATGGCTGGTGGGTGCCCGCGGGGAGCTGGTGGTATAGATTTCCTGCAATCAAGATGTTTAGGAAATATTATTTTGCTTTTACCTGTTCACTAAAGTGGCTTATTGACATATAAAGTTCATGCCCAGTTTTCTGAGCTGAAGGGCCGAATTAGTCCTCTGGTAGCAATTTAAAATTTAGGCTACCTCCTTTTTATGTGGGTCCCTCTCGCCCCTTGGGGTTGCCCACATGGGTCAACGTTATGCACACCGTCTCGGCCTTTCACTGGGCTGGGTCCGCCACTGCAGCGTTTCCCCCTGAGGGCTATCGTGGGGGGCTGGCGGGTTAGTGAATGCTAGTTTTTTTCTAGCAGGGTTGTTCTCTTGTGAGTATTGTCGCTTCCCTCGCCCCCGGGGGGCGCCCGTTGGTGTGGTGTTGCGCGTGCCGTCCTGGCCTTGTGTGTGCCGGGTCCTCCGCCGCGGCATTTCCCTCCTGCTATAGTGGGCTCCTAGACATACTGCCCACGTAGCATCACGCTGACAGGTTGGTTGCTGCCCCCCTGCTCTCCGGGGTCACACATCTATTTGTATATTCTATTTACATTTATGGCTGGTGGGTGCCCGCGGGGAGCTGGTGGTATAGATGTCCTGGAATCAAGGTGTTTAGGAAATATTATTTTGCTTTAACCTGTTCACTACTAGGGCTTATTGACATAAAGATTTCATGCCCAGTTATCTGAACTGAAGGGCTGGGTTGGTCCTCTGGTAGCAAGTGAAAATTTTGGCGACCTCCTTTTCATCGGGGTCCCTCTTGCCCCTCGGGGACGCCCACATGGGTCAATGTTATGCACGCCGTCTCGGCCTTTCACTGCGCCAGGTCCGCCACTGGGGAATTTCCCCTTGTGGGCTGCCGTGGGGGGCTGGCGGGTTAATGAATGCTAGTTTTTCCAGGGTTGTTATTTTGTGGGTGTTGTCGTTTCCCCCGCCCCCCGGGGGCGCTCGCGTGTAGTGTTACACATGCCGTCCTGGCCTTGTGTGTGCCGGGTCCGCCACTGCGGCATTTCCCTCCTGCGGGTCGCCCTTGGGGGGCTGGGGCGGTTACTGTATCACCGAGCGGGTTTGATTTGCAGAGATGAGCCAGACTTAAGATTTATGATGTACTATAATCTTTATCCCTAACCGATTGCACAGGCAATAAGGATTGCGGATAGAGCGGTGTACTTTGAATCTAGCCACCCTTGAACCTCTCCCGTCACTTTTTGTGCTCCCGCACGCACCATACGAGTGCTACATGGTTGGCACCCCACGGGCGCAATTTGATGCTACCCAGCATCTCCTCAAACTCCAGAGGGTTTCTGTTTACTGGATAACCCTCTTTGTTCTGTCTTATACTATCCTACAAGACTACATAGAAAAAGAGAAAACAACTTACATGCATTATCACATACAATGACAGATATAAAATACTACACATGAAATTCCTACAATGTCACCTGTGAAAAAAGATGGTTCACATTGCATGTTTATATTATACTGGAAAAGGGAATGAATGAGGGACAAAAAAGGGAGAAAGTTTAAAGGAGAAGAAACAAATACATGTTTTAACAATTCACATGCCCAACTCTTTTACAACATGAAAAATACTTGTTGAACACTATCTGTAAGAGAACAGTAGAGAGACAACAGAGATGAATAATCCCTCTTCCATGTAGACAAATATATGCCAAACACAGGAAACAAATGCACTGTCCAAGACAGTACTTGCCTTTTAAATGGGTCCACAGGCAGTGGACAGCACAGGTGCAGCAGGACCTGGAGGCCATATTAATTGGGGAAACTGAGGACGACCCGGGGGATCGGGTCGGGACCCCACTGGAGACTGGTTGTTCCACATAAGACACAGCGGAATGAAAAGGGGGGGGGGGGGCAGATGGTGTCCCCTAAGGATGATAAATAGCTAGGGATATTTAACCTTTTTTAAGTTTTTTGCCTTGTAAGTCCTTTATCTCTTCTTCAACATGAAAAATACTTGTTGAGCCCCATCTGTACGGGCTCAGACACACTCTCAGCGCTTCTCTGAGCGCTTTTTGGCCTCCGTAGTTTTCTGAGAGCTTCTTAAAAAAACGCTCATATTGACTTACATTAAAATTGAGGTAAAATCTTGGTAAAATCGTGTTTGCGGTAAAATATGCAATTTAACTGCAATCGCGATTTTACCATGAGTCCTAAGAGAACAGAAGAGAAACAAAATAGCAAAGAACAATCCATCTTGCATGTATAAACACATATAATGACACTTATAAAAAATTACACAGTGCATGCATACAATGTTATCTGTAAATAAAGACGGTTCATATAGCATATACACCATACTAGAAAAAAGAATGAAAGGGAGACAAAGAGTGGAAGAAAGTTGAAAGGAGGAGGAACAAATAAATGTTTTAACTGCTCACATGCCCAACTCTTCTTTAACATAAAAAATACTTGTTGAACCCCATCTGAAAGAGAATAGAAGAGAGACAACACAGAAATGGACAATCCATCTTATATGTATACATATACAATGGATATAAAATACTACATCCAGTGGCGGACGACGGACGTAGGCCTGTGCTGTCTGTGCAGCCTCACAAGGGCTCCATGTCATGTGGGGCCCATTCAGCTCCATCAGTCAGGCCCAGATCATCCTCTAGGTTTGTGTGTGTCGGCAGATTGTGTGCTTCTCTGAGGAATGACATGACTATGCACTCTGTAATGTGCTGCAGAAGAAGTCAGTGCTATATAAACACATAATTATAGTATGGAAGGACATTAGTCCATGAGAATGGTAGAGGTTAGAATGTGAGCTGCTCTGACGACAGTCAGTGACATGACTATGCACTCTGTAATGTGCTGCAGAAGATGTCAGTGCTATATAAATTATAAATACATAATTATAGTATGGAAGGACATTAATCCATGAGAATGGTAGTGGTTAGAGTGTGAGCTCCTTTGAGTACAGTCAGTGACATGATTATGCACTCTGTAATGTGCTGCAGAAGATGTCAGTGCTATATAAATACATAATTATAGTATGGAAGGACATTAATCCATGAGAATGGTAGTGGTTAAAGTGTGAGCTCCTCTGAGGATAGTCAGTGACATGACTATGTACTCTGTAATGTGCTGCAGAAGATGTCAGTGCTATATAAATACATAATTATAGTATGGAAGGACATTAGTCCATGAGAATGATAGTGCTTAGAGTGTGAGCTCCTCTGAGGACAGTCAGTGACATGACTATGTACTCTGTAATGTGCTGCAGAAGATGTCAGTGCTATATAAATACATAATTATAGTATGGAAGGACATTAGACCATGAGTATGGTAGATGTTAGAGTGTGAGCTCCTCTGAGGACAGTCAGTGTCATGACTATGCACTCTGTAACGTGCTGCAGAAGATGTCAGTGCTATATAAATACATAATAATAATAATAATAATAATAATATGGTAGGACATTAGACTACTCTGTAAAAGGACTGTGGAAGATAACAGTGCTAAACAATAACAATAAAAGGTTTTTGTCCATTTATATTTTTAAAAGTTTGGATCTATGACACTGCTGCATGGGGAGCAGTGATAATTGCTTGTGGCCTAGTCAAGTACAAAATATAATGAAATGGAAAATATGTGCGACATTAATACAGTGCTTACAGATTGTAACTTAGGTTCACATACTTTTATGTTATTGACACTATTTGAATCGATGCATGCACTTACATGGGGCCCCCTACATTTATTCTGCACTGTTGGCTTTGTCCGTCACTGACTAAACATGGCATTCCTACAATGTGATCTGTGTGATCTGAAGAAAAAAGGGTAAGGCTACTGAGGATGGATGGGGAGAGAGAGGTGCTTATTAACAGCCTGTAAGGGACCAATCGGCTTTTTAAATCGCTAGTGTAATGTAAACTATATGGTAGAGATCTCACTGTTGTGATTGTCGAAGATTTGCGGTAAACGCAAACGCGATACATGCAGCATGTTTTGGGCAAATTTTAGAGCTATCATAATTGCAATGTATTTAAAACGTGAATCACAATTGCAAAAATGTACTGTAAAAAATATACGATAATCGCAAAAAAGCCAGCATCTTGCAATCCCCAGTGTGAACAGGGCTTAAGGGAGAGTGTAAGGCTACTGAGGATTCTGGGGGTAGATAGGCAGAAAGGGTCAGGGCAGTTTCTAGGCTTCAAGCCAGAAGGAGGAAGCGCGCGGTAGTGAGTCTTGCATTGCGTCCAATAGGAGGCGTGCAAGATGTCTGGAACGCAGGAAAGCCAACGGACTTATGGGTAACTAACCCCCTCTCTCCCAGCCGCACAGCTAAGGCAATTAAGCCTCATTTAAATCACGAATTCGAGTCCTTAGGGACTCGTGAGCTCCATGCCTGGTGAGAGGTATATGGAGGCTGCATATTTATTTCCTTATAAGCAATATCAGTTGCCTGGCTATCCTGCTGATCCTCTGCCTCTAATTCATTTAGCCATAGCCCCTGAACAAGCATGCAGCAGATCAGGTGTTTCTGACATTATTGTCAGATCTGACAAGATTAGCTGCATGCTTGTTTCTGATGCAGATTCAAACACTACTGCAGATATATAGATTAGCAGGGCTGCCAGGCAATGTGTATTGTTTTAAAGGAAATAAATATGGCAGCATCCACTTACCTTTCACTACAGTTGTCCTTGAGGCTACTTGCACACCAAGACGTTGCGTTAGGTGCTACGTTAAGGTCGCATAACGTGCACCTAACGCAAGGCCTAGTGCTCTTCGATGTGGGCGTCAGAGTGAGCTGCGTTGTGCAGCTCACTCTGGCGTCCATGATGCCGTGATGCGTACTCTTCGACACATGCGGCATCACGTGGTCCCGCCGGCCAATCGCCGCAAAGAGCGGCCGCACCAGGAAGTAAACACTGCACGTCACAACGTGCAGTGAATATTAATTCGCCATGTGCCTGGCCGCTCTCTGCTCCTCCCCAACATGACTGCGCATGTGCAAACAGTCTAACGCATCTTAAGCCGCTGTAACGCCGTAGCATGCTGCACTTTCGGAAGAACGTGCAGCGTTACAAGTAACGCAACGTGGGCAGGGTGAACAGCCCACTTGTGTTACATTGCTGTGTGTTGGGGGAGCGTTACAGGCTGCACTAACGTGTGCCTGTAACGTCCCTGTGTGTAAGCAGCCTTAAGTTACCTGGGGCTTGTACCAGTTACCTGCAGCGGAAAGACCAATACTCCGGTCCCCCGCAGTGTCCTCCTTTCGTTCTAATGAGCCGCCCTGGTCCGTGGGCCTCCTAATCGTGCTCCCATGGACGAGAGCGCTCTGCATATGTGCAATATGAAAAACTATGTACTGCAAATGCAGAATGCTGTCGCCAGCGTTTTGCGATTTTGTGAGTGATTTGTATTTTAGCTCTTACCTGCGCGTTAGTTTTTTATTTTTACAGCGCTTTTCTAAGCGCTTTTGCAGATCAATTCAGGAAATGAACTCTTTGATCCAGAAAATAATAAATACAATGTTCTTAAAAGCACTCGGGAAATCGATATACAAAGCATATTTTCAAGCACTTTGCGATTTCCCTATACCTTCCATTGAGGCAAATCGCCCCCAAAATGGTACAAGCATCGATTTGGTGAGCGGATTGGAATCGAACCGCTCATATGTGAACACTCTCATAGAGAATCATTGCACAAAAGCTTTTTAGGGCGATTTTGAAAATTTGCGGTGCTTAAAAAATCCCCCCAAAAAAACATTTGCAAAAGCGCCCCAGCTTTTAAAGTGAACCTTTTTTTTCAGCTTTCAGTTCCGTTTTGAAGGGAACCTTATCTCAAAATAGTTTTACTTACCTGGGGCTTCTACCAGCCCCCTGCAGCCGCCCTGTGCCCTCAACATGCTGGAACAATGCTCCATTCCCCCGCTGCAGCTAAGTTTCGTTTTCGGCGACTGTGCAGTCGCCAAGCTACTGCACCTGCGCGGCACTGGCTGCGCGCATCCTTCGCTCTCACATTGCTGTCCTGCGCACGCGCAATAAGAGAAATCAGGGTTGGTGACGTGAGCGAGAATGTGTGTCTAGGGCCGTGCAGGCACAGTGGCTGGGCGATGAAACTTAGCCGCTGGGGGGACTAGAGCATCGTTTTAGGATGTCAAAGGTGCAGGTGACTGCAGTGGGCTGGTAGAAGTCCCAGGTTACTGAAAATCCTTTTTTATTTGTTCTCCTTAAAGGGGAACTGAAGTAAGAGGTATACGGAGGCTGCCATATTTATTTCATTTTAATCAACACCAGTTGCCTGGCAGCCCTGCTGGTCTATTTCTCTGCAGTAGTATCTGAATAACACCAGAAACAAGCATGCAGCGAGTCTTGTCAGTTCTGAATTTAAAGTCTGAAACACCTGATCTGCTGCATGCTTGTTCAGGGGCTATGGCTAATAGTATTAGAGGCAGAGGATCAGCTGGGCTGACAGGCAACTGATATTGATTAAAAGGAAATAAATATGGCAGCCTCCATATACCTCTTACTTCAGTTCCCCTTTCATTTGCGTTAAAGGGCAACTGAAGCAAGAGGGATATGTTGGCTGACATATTCATTTCCATTTTTTAACAATACACTTTGCCTGGCTTCTCGCAGATCCTGTGCCTTTAATACTTTTAGCCATAGACCTTAAAAAAGCATGCAGCAGATCTGGTGTTTCTGACATTATTGTCAGTTCTGACAAGATTAGCTGAATGCTTGTTTCTGGTGTGATTCAGACACTTCAGCAGCCAAATAGATCAGCAGGGCTGCCAGGCAATGTGTATTGTTTAAAAGGAAATAATTATGGCAGCATCTATACTCTTCTCACTTCAGTTCCTCTTTAAAGTGAACCTCCGGACTAAAAATTGACTCAGCAGCACTGAAAAGGCTTTGTGTTTCTTTAACAGTTTCACAGCATCAGAACTTTGTTTCTCTTATACAAACCTCATTTTTAGCTGCACAGAAGAAAACTGCCCGGGCTTTTTTCCCCTGATGCTATGCAAAGCATGATGGGATTTCTGATTTTGTTGTTCTCGTTCTGCTGTTTTGGTGCAATTTTTTTTTTTTTACATTTTGAATTTGACATTTGAAGCCTAGCGTGTGCAGCTGGGAGGGGTAATCAGGACACAGGACAGTTGGAACTGTGTCTCCTACTACTTGTCACCTTCTTTCAACCAAAAAGATGGCTGCCCCCATGACAAAGATGGCAGCCCCCATGAATCACAAACATTTGCCTGTTCTTTTAAAACAGGGTGGGTAAGAGATTATATTACCTATCTATTCTAATTAACATAACTAATGTAACTTGATGACAGTATGTTTGTTTAGGCTGAAGTTCCCCTTTAAGGTTCCCTATAACCTCACTGCTCCAGGTTCGCAGCCTGCTTCACATATGCAAAGGACGGTGACGGCAGAGCTTAACTGCCCTTGGGGGCGGGGCTTATCATGGCTAAATGGGGGCGGGAATGCTTTTCGATTTGGAGGTGGGGTTTTGCAGCGGCTGGAGGGGAATGTCTGGCTGCTCAGGACAAAGTCTGGCCCTGGAAAATACCCTGATCATGTATTATTGCTACCAAAAGGAATTTAAATTTTTTTTTTTTATAAGTAATATCAGCCCAGCATACCTCCCAACTTTCTGAGATGAGAAAGAGGGACACTTAGGCCACGCCCCTGCCACACAACAGATCATGCCCTGTCACACCCCCTAGTCATGCACACCATAAAGATTTCATTAGAAAAATATGTTGTTTTATAATTCAAATCACACTGGTCCTTTCTACCCTGGTTCATTTTCCTTCATACTAGCATTGAAATTAAGAAATACATCAATCTAAAGGATGGGAATGTCAATCAAACACATTTTTCAGCAGAGAAATGTACATCTTTACATAGAAAGAGGGACAAAGTCCTGAAAGAGGGACAAATGAGGAGGAAAGAGGGACAGAGGGACAGGGCTCCCAAAGAGGAGTCCGTCCCTCCGAAAGAGGAACAGTTGGGAGCTAAAGCGTCAAAACGCTTTAAACTAAACTAATTTCTATTATCAGAAATCTAGTTCTATGGCATCCATACTACAATCACAATGTAATTTCTACTACCGGCCGCTAGGGGGAGCTCCGGGATGTAGCCGTCTCTACTGTCAGGGCACTGGGCAGCCGCTCTCTATGACTGCTTCTTCCTGGAACTGGTGCCGATGTAACCGGTGTATGTCGGGTCTGAGAGCTCCTGGCTATCGGGGATACGGAGAGAGAGGTCGCACGTCTGTCTCCTCTCCTGCCGTTGCTCTGTCTGCGAGGGGGGCGCGTGCCAGTATGACGTCATGGCAGCTATTGTGACGCACGTGTGCAGGTGGGCATCACGAGTACCGCTAAGGATGGCACCTGCAGTGACACGTGACCACTGCCCAGCTGCAATTGCTATGCCATGCTAGTGGATGGAGGTGAGGAAATATGTACAACAGGGAGAGGTGAGGGAATGTGCTGTGCTGTATATACTGCTGTACGTGCATCATGCAGCTATGTACTCAGCGGTGTGCACATGCCTATCCACACTACAATTTAGATTGGCCAATTTTACCACTGCTATGTGTATGTGACTCTGAGCTTACTCGCATAATCTGTGTGTCAGTCTGTTGGCCCTCATGTTACATGGAGGAGGTAAAAGTGGCTTGCGTTTGGCCAATCATTTTATGGATATGTGTATGCACCCTAAAGGTGGCCACTAACTGTCCAATTTGTAGTGCAAAATCGTTCAAGAGGTCAGAAATTCTGTTGTAAATAATCTCTGTTGATGGACTCAAATGATTATAAAACAATTGGATTTTTGTCAAATCAAACTTTGGCTTTTCTTGTTGGTTGTGATAGGAAGCAAAGATTGGTTCATTGATGGTGTAGGGAACGATTTTTCTTCCGATCAGAATTTTCTGATCACTCAAACGATTTTTCACTAGAAATTGGACCGTTAGTGGCCACCTTTAGTTACTTTTTCCCTCCCTCTACTTTAATGTGATATACACAGGGCCCAACTGTTTAGCATACTCTGGCCCGCTCCTTGGAATGTGGCTCCTTCTCCCCTTCCTATTGCTGCCTAGTAGGCAGCTCCACCCCCCTCTCTAGGCATTACCGCCCCCTTTTTCGGCAGCTTTGATTATCATTAGCGCAAAGCTGCTGCAGCCGTCATCTTGTTAGCCAAAGCAAGGCATTGAAACACTGGTCTGCCCCTCAGTATGTCACTGCTGCTGCCCTCTTCAATGCTGCTGGTGCTGTACGTATGACCCTGTGTCTGCACACTGGCGCCAATGTCCAAGCGCTTTGCCCTTCAGATTACCTCCTTGGTATATCCTAGAAGATTGTTAGCGTCTCCTTAACCATATTGCATCATCACGCTAGCAACACGTTACTCATGTGCAATAGAACTTGCAGTGTCTGAAACAGCTGATTAGCAGCTGGTTTTGGAGACATACACATTTGCCCTATAATGTTGCACTTCCCTGCCAGCAAACCACATTGGAAGCTGCATAAAGGACTGCACCATTCCTTGTTTGGGGTGCAGCATTCTCCATACAGAGTGATCTATTGCTTGCTGTTGCACTGAAGTAAAGGTGTAGTCCGTACAGAGAATGGGGCAGCGCGTTCGCAGAAAGGTGCAGTCCGTCCGCAACATTCTGCACTCAGTACAGAGAATGGTGCAGTCCTTTAGACAGCTTCCGGTGTGGTTTCCAGGCAGGGCAACACAACATTTAGGGCAAATGCTCATGTCCCTGAAATCAGCTGATAATCGGCAGTTTCAGAAACTGAAAGTTAAGTTCTTTTGCGAATGTGCATGAGTAACATGGAGCCAGCGTGATGTCACAATATGTTATCAAAAGAACAGGGCAACAGTGCCGATCATTTTCATTTTTTTTCCATTGATGATCCTGCCGGATCGACCGAGGCACGTGGCAACTGTAAGGTGGTTGAGCCCACCAGTTGTTCTACTCACTGTGACGCAATATGGTTATGTTATGACCTTTAGGAGAAGCCAACTATCTAGGGCACACCAACACACCAGCAGTCTGAGTTGGCACATAGCTTCTGCAGCCCCCACCTCATCTACTGCAACTTAGGGTGCATACACACATGCTATTTTGATTGGCAGATCACTGTCCAATTTTACTACCTCCACGTAGTAGGAAGGTAAACAGATTGTGGATTGTATGAACAGATTGTGCAGGTAAGCTCTTGTACTAGATGGAAGTAGTAAAATTGTGCAATGATTGGCCAATCAAAATTGCATGTGTGTACCAGGCTTTAGCATGGACATTAATTGCTTTTTGAGCTCACCTCCACCTATCATTTGCCCAGGTCTGGATGAAGAAAGAAGAGCCTGTGGTGACCAGTCCCAGCGCAGTGGTGGCTTTCAACAGCTTGACCATGACGCCTGGTGAGGGATCGCTTGGTAAGTATGGGGCACTGCTTTCTGCCCACTGCCACTTCTCATTGGATGTTTTTTTTTTTTTCAGTCACTGTGGGCCTGATTTGCAAAACTTGGCGAGCATTGTTATTGGGAGAACAAATCCTCTGTACTCTATCCATATTGTAAATAATGCTGCAAATGCTTTGGCCTCCATAATTGCCGCATTGATGGGATTGTGACCTAAAGCACGTATACTTTCCTAGTCTATGGATCCTGCAGAGGTTTCCCATGTCCTCCTCCAGACCTCCCCCGTTGCACA